>NC_080383.1:54876399-54977020 GCF_014773155.1 Arachis stenosperma | reverse complement strand
TTGGCTTTTTCTATTGCTCCTTCTTTTTCTATATACTCTTTTTAGATCTCTTCTCTTTTTTTTTTTTTTTTTCACTGCTTTTTCTTGCTTCAAGAATCAATTCCATGAATTTTTCAGATCATCAATAACATCTCTCTTTGTTCATCATTCTTTCAAGAACCAACAATTTTAACACTCATAAACAACAAGATCCAAAGACATATGCACTGTTCATTCATTTCATTCAGAAAACAAAAGCATTGTCACCACATCAAAATAATTAAACTAATTCAATAATAATTTCGAAAATTATGTACTTCTTGTTCTTTTGAATTAAAACATTTTTCTTTAAGAGAGGTGAAGGACTAATGGATTTTATTCATAGCTTTAAGGCATGGTTACATACTAATGATCATGAAATAAAGACACAAAACATAGAATAATAATAATTAAAACCGAAAACAGAAAGAAATAAAGAACAAGGAATGAATCCACCTCTAGTGCGTCTTCTTCTGAAGGACCAATGATGTTCTTCAACTCTTCTATGTCCCTTCCTTGCCTTTGTTGCTCCTCCCTCATTGCTCTTTGATCTTCTCTTATTTCTTGAAGAGTGAGGGCGTGCTCATGGTGTTCCACCCTTAGTTGTTCCACATTATGGCTCAATCTTCCAAGGAGGTGCTAAGTTGCTCCCAATAGTTGTTGGGAGGAAAGTGCATTCCATGAGGCATTTGTTGATGATGCACTTCCTCTTGTTCTCCTGAGGGCCGTGAGGAACTTCCCTTGTTTGCTCCATCCTTTTCTTGGTGATGGGCTTGTCTCTTCTATGGAGGCATCTCCATCTATGATAACTCCGGCTGAATAACATAGATGGCATATGAGGTGAGGGAATGCTAGCCGTGCCATGTATGAAGGTTTGTCAGCTATTTTGTAGAGTTCATTGGCTATGACTTCATGAACCTCTACTTCTTCACCAATCATGATGCTATGAACCATGATGGCCCGATCCACAGTAACTTCAGATCGGTGCTTGTGGGATGATGGATCTTTGAATGAACCTCCAACATCCTCTAGCTACAGGCTTGAGGTCCAGTCTTCTTAGTTGGACTGGCTTGCCTTTGGAGTCAACTCTCCATTGGGCGCCTTCCACACAAATGTCCCTAAGGACTTGGTCACCTTTGATCAAAGTTGACCCTTCTAGTGTAGGGGTGTTCATCACCTTGCATCATAGGCAAATGAAACGCCAACCTCACATTCTCCGGACTGAAATCCAAGTATTTCCCCCTAACCATTGTGAGATAATTCTTTGGGCTTGGGTTCATACTTTGGTCATGGTTTCTAGTGATCCATGCATTGGCATAGAACTCTTGAACCATGAGAATTCCGACTTGTTGCATGGGGTTGGCTAAGACTTCCCAACCTCTTCTTTGAATTTCATGTCGGATCTCCGGATACTCATTTTTCTTGAGCTTGAAAGGGACCTCAGGGATCACTTTCTTCTTTGCCACAACATCATAGAAGTGGTCTTGATGGCTCTTGGAGATAAATCTCTCTTTCTCCCATGACTCGGAAGTGGAAGCTTTTGCTTTTCCCTTTCCCTTTTCTTGAGGAAATTCCGGTCTTGGGTGCCATTGATGGTGAATGAAAATCAAAAAGCTTAGGCTTTTTACCACACCAAACTTAAATTTGCTTGTCCCCAAGCAAAAAGAAGAAGAGTAGAAGAAGAAGAGAAAATATGGAGAGGGGAAGAGAGGGTTCGGTTATGTGGGAGAATGTGGGTTTGTGTTGTGTGAAAATGTAAAAGAAAGAAGGGTATTTATAGGGGGGGGAGGGTATAGGTTCGGCCATGTTGGGTGGGAAAGGGTGGGAAATTGAATTTGAAAGTAGTGGGGGTAGGTGGGGTGTATGGGGAAGAGGGGTATGATGTGAATGGTGAATGGGTAATTGGGAGAGGAATTGAGGTGATAGGTGAAGGTTTTGGGAAGTGTGACATTGAGAATGAGATTTGGATTAGAAGATGTGATTAGGATTAAAAGAAGTGGTAGGTGGGGATCCTGTGGGGTCCACAGATCCTAAGGTGAGGATCCTGTGGGTCCACAGATCCTGAGGTGAAAACAAATACCATTCCTTCACCATATAGGCATGTAACATGCCTTGATGCATCATTCTGGCGTTCAAACGCCCATTGATGCTAGTTCTGGGCGTTAAACGCCATGTTATGCATGATTCTGGCGTTGAACGCCAGTTTCATGCTTGTTTCTGGCGTTCAGCGCCAGATTGTCCTCTGTGTGCGCATCCTGGCGTTAAACGCCAGGTTGTTGCTTGTTTTGGGCGTTCAACGCCAGAAAGATGCTCTGTTCTGGCGTTGAACGCCAGAAAGATGCTCCTTCGGGCGTTGAACGCCAGCCTGTGCGCCTCCAGGGTGAAAAAATTTTTTCTTCTGTTTTTGACTCTGTTTTTAATTTTTTTGATTTTTTTCGTGACTCCTCATGATCATGTACCTAATAAAACACAAAAATAACAAAGAAACAAAATAAAATAAAATTAGATGAATAAAATTGGGTTGCCTCCCAAACAAGCGCTTCTTTAATGTCAATAGCTTGACAGTGGCTCTCATGGAGCCACAAGGTGATCAGGTCAATTTAAGTGTGGTATTCCAACACCAAACTTAGAGTTTTGGATATGGGGTTTGAACACCAAACTTAGAGTTTGTTTGTGGCCTCACAACACCAAACTTAGAGTTTGACTGTGTGGGCTCTTCTTGACTCTGAACTGAGAGAAGCTCTTCATGCTTACTCTCTTTGTCATAGAGGGATGGCCATGTGCTTGAAACACAAGGTATCCCATTCAATTGAAGGACTAACTCTCCTCTGTTGACATCTATCACAGCTCCTGCTGTGCTAGGAAAGGTTCCTAGGATGATGCATTCATCATCTTCCTTCCTAGTATCTAGGATTATGAAATCAGTAGGGATGTAAAGGCCTTCAACCTTTACTAGCAGTCCTCTACTAATCCATAAGCTTGTCTTATGGACTTATCTGCCAATTGTAATGAGAACAAGGCAGGTTGTACCTCAATGATCCCCATCTTCTCCATTACAGAGAGTGGCATAAGATTTATCCCTGACCCCAGATCACATAGAGCTTTTTCAAAGCTCATGGTGCCAATGGTACAAGGTATTAAGAACTTGCCAGGATCTTGTTTCTTTTGAGGTAGAGTTTGCTGAATCCAAGTGTCTAGTTCACTAATGAGTAAGGGAGGTTTACTTTCCCAAGTCTCATTACCAAACAGTTTGGCATTCAGCTTCATGATAGCTCCTAAATATAGAGCAGCTTGCTCTCCAATCACATCTTCATCCTCTTCAGAGGGTGAATATTCTTCAGAGCTCATGAATGGCAGAAGGAGATTTAAAGGAATCTCTATGGTCTCTAGGTGAGCCTCAGATTCCTCAGGATCCTTAATAGGAAACTCCTTCTTGCTTGAGGAACGTCCCAGGAGGTCTTTCTCACTAGGATTTTCGTCCTCCTCCTCCCTAGTGCATTCGGCCTCTTTGATTAAATCAATGGCCTTGCACTCTCCTTTTGGATTTTCTTCAGTATTGCTTGAGGGGTTTCAATAACTTTCTTACTCAGCTGGCCCACTTGTGCTTCCAGATTTCTGATGGAAGATCTGGTTTCATTCATGAAACTGAAAGTGGCCTTTGACAGATCAGAGACTATATTGGCTAAATTAGAATTATTTTGTTCAGAGTTCTCTGTCTGTTGCTGAGAAGATGATGGATATGGCTTACTATTATTCAGCCTTGCACGTCCACCATTGTTAAAACCGTGTGAGGTTTTTTGTTGATCCTTCCATGAGAAATTTGGATGATTTCTCCATGTTGGGTTATAGGTGTTTCCATAAGGTTCACCTAAGTAATTAACCTCTGCCATGGCAGGGTTTTCAGGATCATAAGCTTCTTCAGAAGCTGCCTCTCTATTACTGTTGGATGCATGTTGCAATCCATTCAGATTCTAAGAGATCATGTTGACCTGTTGAGTCAACACTTTGTTCTGAGCCAATATGGCATTCAGAGCACATTTCAAGAACTCCTTTCTTCTGAGGTACCCCATTGTTCACGGAATTCCTCTCAGAAGTATACATGAACTGGTTGTTTGCAACCATGTCAATGAGTTCTTGAGCCTCTTCAGGCGTTTTCTTCAGGTGAATAGATCCACCTGCAGAATGGTCCAATGACATTTTCGAAAATTCAGAGAGACCATAATAGAATATATCTAATATGGTCCATTCAGAAAACATGTCAGATGGACATCTTTGTCAGCTGCTTGTATCTTTCCCAAGCTTCATAGAGGGATTCACCATCTTTTTATTTGAAGGTTTGAACATCCACTCTCAGCTTGCTCTCTTTTGAGGAGGAAAGAACTTATCTAAGAATGCAGTGACAAGCTTATCCCATGAGTCCAGGCTATCCTTGGGTTGAATCCAACCATACTCTAGCTCTGTCTCTTACAGCAAAAGGGAAAAGCAAGAGTCTGTAGACTTCTGGATTAACTCCATTTGTCTTACAGTCTCACAGATCTGCAAGAACTCAGTTAAAACTGGTAAGGATCTTCAGATGGAAGTCCATAAAACTTGCAGTTTTGTTGCATTATGCAACTAGTTGAGGCTTAAGCTCAAGTTATTGGCTCCAATGGCAGGAATGGAGATGCTTCTTCCATCAAACTTGGATGTTGGCTTTGTGAAGTCACCAAGCATTCTCCTTGCATTATCATTATTATTTTCGGCCATCTCTTCCTCTTGTTCGAAATTTTCTAAAAGGTTCTTCTGGATTGTTGTAATTTAGCTTCTTTTAATTTTCTCTTCAGAGTCCTTTCAGGTTCTGGATCAACTTCAACAAGAGTGCCTTTGTCCCTGTTCCTGCTCATATGAAAGAAAAGGGAACACACAAAAAAAAGAAGAAGGAATCCTCTATGTCACAGTATAGAGATTCCTTTATGTTAGAAAAAGAAAGGGTAGAAGAAGAGGAATGGATTCGGATTTTTGATGAAGAGGGTGGAAGAAGTGTTAGTAATTAAATAATTAAATAGAAGAGGAAGAGAGAAGAGAAATTTCGAAAATAATTTTGAAAAGGAGTTAGTGATTTTCGAAAATTAGAGATAAAATAAATAAAATTAAAATTTAAAACAATTAATTAATTAAAAAGAATTTTTGAAAAAGGGAAGAAATATTTTCGAAATAGAGGGAAAAGTAGTTAGGTAGTTTTAAAAAAGATAAGAAACAAACAACAAGTTAGTTAGTTGATTGAAAAAGATTTGAAATCAAAATTGAAAAAGATAGAAGATAGTAAGTTAGATAAGATATTTTAAAATCAAATTTTGAAAAAGATAAAATTTTAAAAAGAATAAGATAAAGAGAAAGATAAAAGTTTTAAGAAAAAGATATTTTTGAAAAAGATTTAATTTTTAAAATTACTTAACTAACAAGAAACTACAAGATAAGATTCTAGAACTTAAAGATTGAACCTTTCTTAACAAGAAAGTAACAAACTTCAAATTTTTGAACCAATCACATTAATTGTTAGCTAATTTTCGAAATTACATATAAAGATAAGAAAAAGATTTTGAAAAATATTTGAAAAATAATTTTTGAAATTTTCGAAATTTTAAAAAAATGAAAAAGATATGATTTGAAAAAAAGATTTTGAAAATTTTTGAAAAAGATTTTTAAGATTTTTGAAATTTTGACTTGACTTGTAAGAAACAACTAATTTTGAAAATTTTTTTGACCAAGTCAACCCAAAATTCGAAATCTTGGAGGGAAATAAGGAAAAGATATTTTGATTTTTTTGAATTTTTAATTATGAAAGAGAAAAACACAAAAATACTCTTATGCATGAATTTTTAGATCAAAATAATGAATGCATGCAAGAATGCTATGAATGTCAAGATGAACACCAAGAACACTTTGAAGATCATGATGAACATCAAGAACATGATTTTGAAAAATTTTTGATGCAAAGAAAGTATGCAAGACACCAAACTTAGAAATCTTTAATGCATGGAAAATATGAATGCAAAAATGCACATGAAAAACAAGAAAAGACACAAAACAAGAAATCATCAAGATCAAACAAGAAGACTTGTCAAGAACAACTTGAAGATCATGAAGAACACTATGAATGCATGGGATTTTCGAAAAAATGCAAAAAAAAAAAAAAAATTTTAAAGCATGCAATTGACACCAAACTTAAAAATTGACTCAAGACTCAAACAAGAAACACAAAATATATTTTTTTTATTTTTATGATTTTCTAATTTTTTTGGATTTTTATTTAATATTTTCGAAAATAAAGTTTTGGAAAAACGAAAAATAAAAGAAAAATTTTTTTTGAAAAAGATTTTTTTGAAAAGAAAATTACCTAATCTGAGCAACAAGATGAACCGTCAGTTGTCCATACTCGAACAATCCCCGGCAACGGCGCCAAAAACTTGGTGGACGAAATTGTGATAGAGATACTTATGTAGATTCATTGGTAGGAATTTCAGATAAGCGGCATGGAGGTGCTGTAGAGCTCACGGACGCCTGCTATCCCATTGCTTCTACTCAATCCTTCTTACTCCTTTCCATGGCAAGCTTTGTATAGGGGTTCACTATCAACTGTGGCTACTTTCATTCCTCACGGGGAAATAACCTGTGCGGCTGTCACTCGCACAGCTAACCAGTCTGGAGGCATCACCCATGGCTGATAGCTACATCCCATCCTCGCAGTGAAAGCTACGCACGCACTCTGTCACAGCACGGCCAATCACCGGTTGGTTCCCGCTCCTACTGGAATAGAATCCCTCTTTTGCGTTTGTCACTAACGCCCAGCAGGTTAAAGTTTGAAGCACGTCACAGTCATTCATGAACGGAATCCTACTCGGAATACCACAGACAAGGTGAGACTTTCCGGATTCCCAGGATCCTACTCGGAACACCACAGACAAGGTTGGACTTTCCGGATCTAGATGAATGCCGCCATCTATCTAGCTTATACCACGAAGATTCTGTTGGGGAACCTAAGAGATATACATTCAAGCCTTGTTACACGCAGAACGGAAGTGGTTGTCAATCACGCGCGTTCATAAGTGAGAATGATAATGAGGGTTATCTAACTCATCATCATTCATCATGTTCTTGTGTACGAATGAATATCTTGGAATAAGAATAAGATAGAGAATTGAATAAAAGAAAATAGAACTTCATTAATCTTGAGGTACAGCAGAGCTCCACACCCTTAATCTATGGTGTGCAGAAACTCCACCGTTGAAATACATAAGCAAGAGGTTCAGGCATGGCCGAATGGCCAGCCCCCTAAACGTGATCACTGATCTCCTTAGATGAAGAATAAAACAAAACTGAGACCAAAGATGATTGATACATTAGTAGATCATCCTATTTATAATAAACTAGCTCCTAGGGTTTACATGAGTAAGTAATTGATGCATAAATCCACTTCGGGGCCCACTTGGTGTGTGCTTGGGCTGAGCTTGATTTATCCACGAGCTGAGGCTCCTCTTGGAGTTGAATTTCGAGTTATGATGTGCTTTGGGCGTTCAACTCCGGATTATGACGTTTTTCTGGCGTTTAACTCCAGAAAGGAGCGTGTACTTGGCGTTCAACGCCAGTTTGCGTCGTCATTCTTCGAATAAAGTATGGACTATTATATATTGCTGGAAAGCCCTGGATGTCTACTTTCCAACGCCGTTGAGAGCGCGCCATTTAGAGTTCTGTAGCTCCAGAAAATCCATTTCGAGTGCAGGGAGGTCAGAATCCAACAGCATCAGCAGTCCTTTTGTCAGCCTTTTTCAGAGTTTTGCTCAAATCCCTCAATTTCAGTCAGAATTTACCTGAAATCACAGAAAAACACACAAACTCATAGTAAAGTCCAGAAATGTGAATTTAACATAAAAACTAATGAAAACATCCCTAAAAGTAGCTCAAACTTACTAAAAACTATATAAAAACAATGCCAAAAAGCGTATAAATTATCCGCTCATCAAACTCCAAGTTATAACGTGTTTTGGGCATTCAACTCCAAATCATGACGTGTTTCTGGCGTTTAACTCCAGACAGCAGCATGTACTTGGCGTTCAACGCCAAGTTACGTCGTCAATTCCCGAATAAAGTATGGACTATTATATATTTCTGGAAAGCTCTGGATGTCTACTTTCCAACGCCGTTGAGAGAGCACCATTTGAAATTCTGTAGATCCAGAAAATCCATTTTGAGTGCAGGGAGATTCCAACAGCATCAGCAGTCCTTTTGTCAGCCTTTTTTCAGAGTTTTGCTCAAGTCCCTCAATTTCAGCCAGAAATTACCTGAAATCACAGAAAAACACACAAACTCATAGTAAAGTCCAGAAATGTGAATTTAACATAAAAACTAATGAAAACATCCCTAAAAGTAGCTTGAACTTACTAAAAACTACCTAAAAACAATGCCAAAAAGCGTATAAATTATCCGCTCATCACGACACCAAACTTAAATTGTTGCTTGTCCCCAAGCAACTGAAAATCAAATAGGATAAAAAGAAGAGAATATACTATAAGTTCCAGAATATCAATGAATATTAATTATAATTAGATGAGCGGGACTTGTAGCTTTTTGCTTCTGAACAGTTTTGGTATCTCACTTTTTCCTTTGAAGTTTAGAATGATTGGCTTCTCTAAGAACTTAGAATTTCGGATAGTGTGACTTTCCTAGTTAATCATGTTGATTCTTGAACACAGCTACTTGTGAGTCTTGGCCGTGGCTCTAAGCACTTTGTTTTCCAGTATTACCACCGGATACATAAATGCCACAGACACATAACTGGGTGAACCTTTTCAGATTGTGACTTAGCTTTGCTAAAGTCCCCAGTTAGAGATGTCCAGAGCTCTTAAGCACACTCTTTTTGCTTTGGATCACGACTTTAACCACTCAGTCTCAAGCTTTTCACTTGGGCCTTCATGACACAAGCACATGGTTAGGGACAGCTTGATTTAGCCACTTAGGCCTGGATTTTATTTCCTTGGGCCCTCCTATCCATTGATGCTCAAAGCCTTGGATCCTTTTTACCCTTGCCTTTTGGTTTTAAGGGCTATTGGCTTTTTCTTCTTGCTTTTTCTTTCTTTCTTTCTATTTTTTTTTTCCGCAAGCTTTTGTTTTTCACTGCTTTTTCTTGCTTCAAGAATCAATTTCATGATTTTTTTTCAGATCATCAATAACGTTTCTCTTTGTTCATCATTCTTTCAAGAGCCAACAATTTTAACATTCATAAACAACAAGATCAAAAATATGCACTATTCAAGCATTCATTCAGAAAACAAAAAGTATTGTCACCACATCAATATAATTAAATTAAATTCAAGGACAATTTTCGAAATTCATGTACTTCTTGTTCTTTTGAATTAAAGAATATTTCATTTAAGAGAGGTGAAGGATTAATGGATTTTATTCATAGCTTTAAGACATAGTTACTATATACAAATGATCATGAAGTAGAGACACAAAACATAGATAAACATAACATAGAAATCAAAAAACAGAAAGAAATAAGAACAAGGAATGAATCCACCTTAGTGGCGTCTTCTTCTTGAAGGGCCAACAATGTCCTTAAGCTCTTCTATGTCCCTTCCTTGCCTTTGTTGCTCCTCCCTCATTGCTCTTTGGTCTTCTCTTATTTCATGGAGAATGATGGAGTGCTCATGATGTTCCACCCTTAATTGTTCAACATTGTGGCTCAAATCTTCTAAGGAAGTGTTGAGTTGTTCCCAATAGTTGTTGGGAGGAAAGTGCAACCCTTGAGGCATCTCAATGATTTCTTGATGATGAGCTTCCTGGTGGACGAAATTGTGATCCATGCTCTTTGTACTTGTATGAAATTTAATAATTGGCTCTATTTGAATTCACAACTCCGTTCAACTAACCAGCAAGTGTACTGGGTCGTCCAAGTAATAAACCTTACGTGAGTAAGGGTCGATCCCACAGAGATTGTTGGTATGAAGCAAGCTATAGTCACCTTGTAAATCTCAGTTAGGCAGATTAAAGGATTATGGGTTTCGAAAATTAATAATAAATTAGAAAATAAAAAGGGATAGAAATACTTATGTAAATCAATAGTGGGAATTTCAGATAGGTGTATGGAGATGCTGTGTTCCTCTTGAAACTCTACTTCACTACTCACTCTTCCTTCAATCCTTCTTACTCCTTTCCATGGCAAGCTGTATGCAGGGCATCACTATCATCAATGGCTACTTTTAATCCTCTCGGAAAAATGGTCCTATGCGCTGTCACTGCACGGCTAATCGTCTGGAGGCATCACCCTTGGTTGATAGCTACATCCCATCCTCTCAGTGAAAATGGTCCAAATGCTCTATCACAGCACGGCTAATCATCTGTCGGTTCTCAATCAGGTTGGAATAGAATCTATTGATTCTTTTGTGTTTGTCACTAACGCCCAGCCTTCAGGAGTTTGAAGCTCGTCACAGTCATTCAATACCGGAATCCTACTCGGAATACCACAGACAAGGTTAGACTTTCCGGATTCCCAGGATCCTACTCGGAATACCACAGACAAGGTTAGACTTTCCGGATCCTCATGAATGCTGCCATCTATCTAGCTTATACCACGAAGATTCTATTGGGGAATCTAAGAGATATACGCCCGGCCTAAGGTAGAACGGAAGTGGATGTCAATCCCGCGCGTTCATATGTGAGAATGATGATGAGTGTCACGGATCGTCACATTCATCAAGTTGAAGTGCAACGTATATCTTGGAATAAGAATAAAAGAGAATTGAATAAAAAGCAATAGTGATTGTATTGAAACTTGAGGTACAGCAGAGCTCCACACCCTTAATCTGTGGTGTGCAGAAACTCCACTGTTGAAAATATATAAGTACAAGGTTCAGGCATGGCTGAATGGCCAGCCCCCTAAATCTGATCACAGGATTCAAAATACAATCCAGGATGATAATATGATAGTAAAAAGTTCTATTTATAATAAACTAGCTCCTAGGGTTTACATGAGTAAGTAATTGATGCATAAATCCACTTCCGAGGCCCACTTGGTGTATGCTTGGGCTGAGCTTGATCAATCCACGAGCTGAGGCTTCTCTTGGAGTTGAACTCCGAGTTATGACGTGTTTTGGGCGTTCAACTCCAGATCATGACGTTTTTCTGGCGTTTAACTCTAGACAGCAGCATGTACTTGGCGTTCAACGCCATGTTACGTCGTCAATTTCCTCATGCATCTCTTGAGAACCGTGAAAGGTCTCTCTTGCTTGCTCCATCCTCTTCTTGGTGATGGGCTTATCCTCTTCAATGGAGATGTCTCCTTCTATGATAACTCCAGCTGAGTAACATAGATGGCAAATGAGGTGAGGAAAAGCTAGCCTTGCCATTGTGGAGGGCTTTTTGACTATTTTGTAGATTTCATTGGAGATGACTTCATGAACTTCTACTTCCTCTCCAATCATGATGCTATGAATCATGATGGCCCGATCCACAGTAACTTCAGATCGGTTGCTAGTGGGAATGATGGAGCGTTGAATGAACTCCAACCATCCTCTAGCCACAAGCTTGAGGTCCAGTCTTCTTAGTTGAACTGGCTTGCCTTTGGAGTCTCTTTTCCATTGAGCTCCTTCCACACATATGTCCGTAAGGACTTGGTCCAACCTTTGATTAAAGTTGACCCTTCTAGTGTAGGGGCGTTCATCTCCTTGCATCATGGGCAAGTGGAATTCCAACCTCACATTTTCCGGACTAAAATCTAAGTATCTCCCCCGAACCATTGTGAGATAGTTCTTTGGACTCGGGTTCATACTTTGATCATGGTTCCTAGTGATCCATGCATTGGCATAGAACTCTTGAACCATTAAGATTCCGACTTGTTGCATGGGGTTGGTTAGGACTTCCCAACCTCTTCTTTGGATTTCATGTCGGATCTCCGGATACTCATTTTTCTTGAGCTTGAAAGGGACCTCAGGGATCACCTTTTTTTTTTCCACAACATCATAGAAGTGGTCTTGATGGCTCTTGGAGATGAATCTTTCCATCTCCCATGACTCAGAGGTGGAAGCTTTTGTCTTCCCTTTTCCTTTTCTAGAGGATTCTCCGGCCTTAGGTGCCATTGATGGTAATGGAAAAACAAAAAGCTTATGCTTTTACCACACCAAACTTAAAATATTGCTCGTCCTCGAGCAAGAGAAGAAAGAAGAGAAGAAGAAGAAGAAGAGAATATGGAGGAGAAGGGTAAGTGTAGGTTCGGCCAAGGTATGGAAAAGGGGGTTGTGTTGTGTGAAAATGAAGTAGAATGGAAGGGTATATATAGGGAGAGGGGAGAGGGTAGGTTCGGCCATTTAGGGTGGGATTGGGTGGGAAAATGTTTTTGAATTTTGAAGGTAGGTGGGGTTTATGGGGAAGAGTGGATGGATGTGAGTGGTGAATAGGTGATTGGGAAGAGAGATTGAGGTGATTGGTGAAGGGTTTTTGGGAAGTGTGATATGGGGAAGAGTAAAACTAGGATTAGGAGGTAAGGTGGGAATATGTTAGGTGGGGATCCTGTGGGGTCCACGGATCCTGAGGTGTCAAGGAATTCCATCCCTGCACCAAATAGGCATGTAAAATGCCATTGCACACCATTCTGGCGTTTAAACGCCGAGTGGTGCACGTTCTGGGCGTTCAACGCCCATGTAAAGCATGTTTCTGGCGTTGAACGCCAGTTTCATGCTTGTTACTGGCGTTCAGCGCCAGCTTTTCTTCTAGGCACATTCCTGGCGTTCAGCGCCAGAATGTTGCTTGTTTCTGGCGTTTAGCGCCAAATTCATGCTCTGTTCTGGCGTTGAACGCCAGACAGATGCTCCTTACTGGCGTTGAACGCCAGCCTGTGCTTCCTCCAGGGTGTGATTTTTCTTCTGCTGTTTTTTATTCTGTTTTTAATTTTTATATTTTTTTCGTGACTCCTCATGATCATGTACCTAATAAAACACAAAATAACAATAAAATAAAATAAAATAAAAATTAGATAAATAAAATTGGGTTGCCTCCCAACAAGCGCTTCTTTAATGTCAATAGCTTGACAGTGGCTCTCATGGAGCCACAAAGGTGATCAGGTCAATGTTGTATAGTCCCAACACCAAACTTAGAGTTTGGATATGGGGTCTTAACACCAAACTTAGAGTTTGGTTGTGGCCTCCCAACACCAAACTTAGAGCTTGACTGTGGGGGCTCTTCTTGACTCTGAACTGAGAGAAGCTCTTTGTGCTTACTCTCTTTTGTCACAGAGGGTTGGCCATGAGCCTTAAACACAAGGTAGTCCCCATTCAATTGAAGGACTAATTCACCTCTGTTGACATCTATCACAGCTCCTGCTGTGGCTAGGAAAGGTCTTCCAAGGATGATGCATTCATCCTCTTCCTTCCTAGTTTCTAAGATTATGAAATCAGCAGGGATGTAAAGGTCTTCAACCTTTACTAACACGTCCTCTATTATTCCATAAGCTTGTCTCAATGACTTGTTTGCCAATTGTAATGAGAATAAGGCAGGTTGTACCTCAATGATCCCCAACTTTTCCATTACAGAGAGTGGCGTAAGATTTATCCCTGACCCCAGATCACATAGAGCTTTTTCAAAGGTCATGGTGCCTATGGTACAAGGTATTAAGAACTTGCCAGGATCTTGTCTCTTTTGAGGTAAAATTTGCTGAATCCAGGTATCCAGTTCACTAATGAGCAAAGGAGGTTCACTTTCCCAAGTCTTATTACCAAACAACTTGGCATTCAGCTTCATGATAGCTCCTAAATATTGAGCGACTTGCTCTCCAGTCACATCTTCATCCTCTTCAGAGGAAGAATAGTCTTCAGAGCTCATGAATGGCAGAAGGAGATTTAATGGAATCTCTATGGTCTCTATATGAGCCTCAGATTCCTTTGGATCCTTAATAGGAAACTCCTTCTTGCTTGAGGGACGTCCCAGGAGGTCTTCCTCACTAGGATTTTCGTCCTCCTCCTCCCTTGTGCATTCGACCATATTGATTATATCAATGGCCTTGCACTCTCCTTTTGGATTCTCTTCTGTATTGCTTGGGAGAATACTGGGAGGAGTTTCAATGACTTTCTTACTCAGCTGGCCTACTTGTGCCTCCAGATTTCTGATGGAGGATCTTGTTTCACTCATGAAACTGAAAGTGGCCTTTGACAGATCAGAGACTAGATTGGCTAAATTAGAAGTGTTTTGTTCAGAATTCTCTGCCTGTTGCTAAGAAGATGATGGGAAAGGCTTGCTATTGCTCAACCTATTGCGTCCACCATTGTTAAAGCCTTGTTGAGGCTTTTGTTGATCCTTCCATGAGAAATTTGGATGATTTCTCCATGATGAGTTATAGGTGTTTCCATAAGGTTCACCCATGTAATTAACCTCTGCCATGGCAGGGTTCTCAGGATCATAAGCTTCTTCAGAAGCTGCCTCTTTAGTACTGTTGGATGCATGTTGCCATCCATTCAGATTTTGAGAGATCATGTTGACCTGTTGAGTCAACACTTTGTTCTGAGCCAATATGGCATTCAGAGCATCAATTTCAAGAACTCCTTTCTTCTGAGGTATCCCATTATTCACGGAATTCCTCTCAGAAGTGTACATAAATTGGTTGTTTGCAACCATATCAATGAGTTCTTGAGCCTCTTCAGGCATTTTTTTTAGGTGAATAGATCCACCTGCAGAATGATCCAATGACATTTTCGAAAATTCAGATAGACCATAATAGAATATATCTAATATGGTCCATTCTGAAAACATGTCAGATGGACATCTTTTGGTCAGCTGCTTGTATCTTTCCCAAGCTTCATAGAGGGATTCACCATCTTTTTGTTTGAAGGTTTGAACATCCACTCTCAACTTGCTCAGCTTTTGAGGAGGAAAGAATTTATCCAAGAAGGTAGTGACCAGCTTATCCCAGGAGTCCAGGCTATCCTTAGGTTGTGAATCCAACCATATTCTAGCTCTGTCTCTTACAGCAAAAGGGAAAAGCATGAGTCTGTAGACTTCAGGATCAACTCCATTCGTCTTTACAGTCTCACAGATCTGTAAGAACTCAGTTAAAAACTGATAAGGATCTTCAGATGGAAGTCCATAAAACTTGCAGTTTTGTTGCATTAAGGCAACTAGCTGAGGTTTCAGCTCAAAGTTATTGGCTCCAATGGCAGGAATGGAGATGCTTCTTCCATCAAATTTAGATTGTGGCTTTGTGAAGTCACCAAGCATTCTCCTTGCATTATTATTATTTTCGGCTGCCATCTCCTTCTCTTGTTCTAATGTTTCTGAAAGGTTACCTTTAGATTGTTGTAACTTAGCTTCTCTTAATTTTCTCTTCAGAGTCCTTTCAGGTTCTGGATCAGTTTCAACAAGAGTGCCTTTTTCCTTGTTCCTGCTCATATGAAAGAGAAGAAAACAAGAAAAGAAGAGGAATCTTCTATGTCACAGTATAGAGATTCCTTTATGTTAGTAGAAGAAGAAAGGGGAGAAGAATGTAGAAGAGGGGATTCGGATATTTAGATGGAGAGAGGTGAAGAGAAGTGTTAGTAATTAAATAATTAAATAGAATAAGAAAAGAGAGGGGAAATTTCGAAAATAATTTTGAAAAAGGGGTTAGTGATTTTCGAAAATTAGAGATAAAATGTAATTAAAATTAAAACATGAAACAATTAGTTGATTAAAAAGAATTCTTGAAAAAGGGTGAGATATTTTCGAAAATTAGAGAGGAAAAAGTAGTTAGGTGGTTTTGAAAAAGATAAGAAACAAACAAAAAGTTAATTAGTTAGTTGAAAAAGATTTTAAAATCAAATTTTAAAAAGATAAGAAGATAAGAAGTTAGATAAGATATTTTAAAATTAAATTTTGAAAAAGATAAAAAAAAGATAAGATATAAAAGATAAGATAAAATATGTTTGAAAAAGATTTAATTTTAAAATTAAAATTAATTACTAACAAGTAACTAAAAGATAAGATTCTAGAACTTAAAGATTGAACCTTTCTTAACAAGCAAGTAACAAACTTCAAATTTTTGAATCAATCACATTAATTGTTAGCTAATTTTCGAAAATTTGATATAAAAATAAGAAAAAGGTTTTGAAAATATTTTGAAAAATATTTTTGAAATTTTCGAAAAACAAAGATAAAATTGAAAAGATATGATTTTTGAAAAAGATTTTTAAAATTGAAAATTTGACTTGACTTGTGAGAAACAACTAATTTTAAAATTTTTTGACCAAGTCAACCCAAAATTTCGAAAATTTGGAGGGAAATAAGGAAAAGATTTTTTTTATTTTTAAATTTTTAATGATGAGAGAGAAAAACAACAAAAATACTCAATGCATGAAATTTTTAGATCAAAACAATGAATGCATGCAAGAATGCTATGAATGTCAAGATGAACACCAAGAACACTTTGAAGATCATGATGAACATCAAGAACATATTTTTGAAGAATCTTTTTTATGCAAAGAAAACATGCAAGACACCAAACTTAGAAATCTTTAATGCATGGACTCTAACAAGTAAAAAATGCATATGAAAAACAACAAACAACACAAAATAAGAAAACATCAAGATCAAACAAGAAGACTTGTCAAGAACATCTTTAAGATCATGAAGAACACTATGAATGCATGAAATTTTCAAAAAATGCAAGAAAAATTTTTAAAGCATGCAATTGACACCAAATTTAAAGATTGACTCAAGACTCAAACAAGAAACACAAAATATTTGTGATTTTTATGATTTTATGATTTTTTTTGTATTTTTATTAATTTTTTCGAAAATAATGTTAGGAAAAACGAAAAAAAAAGAAAAATTTTGAAAAAGATTTTTGAAAAGAAAATTACCTAATCTGAGCAACAAGATGAACCGTCAGTTGTCCTTACTCGAACAATCCCCGGCAACGGCGCCAAAAACTTGGTGGACGAAATTGTGATCCTCTTTATATTTGCATGAGATTTAAAAATTGGCTCTATTGGAATTTATGATCACAACTCCATTCAACTTAACCAGCAAGTGTACTGGGTCATCCAAGTAATACCTTACGTGAGTAAGGGTCGATCCCACAGAGATTGTTGGTATGAAGCAAGCTATGGTCACCTTGTAAATCTCAGTTAGGTAGATTAAATGGTTATGGGTTTCGAAAACTTATAATAAATAGAAAATAAAAAGGGATAGAAATACTTATGTAAATCAATAGTGGGAATTTCAGATAGGCGTATGGAGATGCTGTGCTCCTCTCGTATCTCTACTTTTTTATTTCATTCATCCAATCCTTCTTACTCCTTTCCATGGCAAGCTGTATGTAGGGCATCACCATCATCAATGGCTATTTTTAATCCTCTCGGGAAAATAGTCCTATGCGCTGTCAGTGCACGGCTAATCGTCTGGAGGCATCACCCTTGTTGATAGCTACATCCCATCCTCTCAGTGAAAATGGTCCAAATGCTCTGTCACAGCACGGCTAATCAGCTGTTGGTTCTCGATCATGTTGGAATAGGATCCATTGATCCTTTTGCGTTTGTCATCACGCCCAGCAATCGCGAGTTTGAAGCTCGTCACAGTCATTCAATACCGGAATCCTACTCGGAATACCACAGACAAGGTTAGACTTTCCGGATTCCCGGGATCCTACTCGGAATACCATAGACAAGGTTAGACTTTCCGGATACCCATGAATGCCGCCATCTATCTAGCTTATACCACGAAAATTCTGTTGGGGAATCTAAGAGATATGCGCCCGGCCTAAGGTAGAACGGAAGTGGTTGTCAGTCACGCGCGTTCATAGGTGAGAATGATGATGAGTGTCACGGATCATCACATTCATCAAAGTGTTGTGCAACATATATCTTGGAATAAAAATAAAAGAGAATTGAATAGAAAGTAATAGTGATTATATTGAAACTTGAGGTACAGCAGAGCTCCACACCCTTAATCTATGGTGTGCAGAAACTCCACCGTTGAAAATACATAAGTGAAAGGTTCAGGCATGGCCGAATGGCCAGCCCCCTGAATGATCAAAAGACCGAATGATCAAAGACTAAACAGTCCAAAGATTAAACTGTCAAGAGATGTCTAATACAATAGTAAATTATCCTATTTATTCTAGACTAGCTACTAGGGTTTACATGAGTAAGTAATTGATGCATAAATCCACTTCCGGGGCCCACTTGGTGTATGCTTGGGCTGAGCTTGATCTATCCACGAGCTGAGGCTTTTCTTGGAGTTGAACTCCAAGTTATAACGTGTTTTGGGCGTTCAACTCCAGATCATGACGTGTTTCTAGCGTTTAACTCCAGACAGCAGCATGTACTTGGCGTTCAACGCCAAGTTACGTCGTCAATTCCCGAATAAAGTATGGAATATTATATATTGCTGGAAAGCTCTAGATGTCTACTTTCCAACGCCATTGAGAACGCGCCATTTGGAATTTTATAGCTTCAGAAAATCCATTTTGAGTGCAGGGAGGTCAGATTCCAACAGCATCAGCAGTCCTTTTGTCAGCCTTTTTTCAGAGTTTTGCTCAAGTCCCTCAATTTCAGCCAGAAATTATCTGAAATCACAGAAAAACACACAAACTCATAGTAAAGTCCAGAAATGTGAATTTAACATAAAAACTAATGAAAACATCCCTAAAAGTAGCTTGAACTTACTAAAAACTACCTAAAAACAATGCCAAAAGCGTATAAATTATCCGCTCATCAGGCGTGCCACTTGAGCAACCAGGCGTGGCACCCCAGTGTCATTCAGAGGCCAAAGCATCATTGGGGCGTGCCACTTGAGTTCGTGGCATGGCACGCCAAACAAAGGAACCACTCACTCACAAAGGGGCGTGGCACGCCAGACCCTGGGCGTGCCACGCTAGTGTAACTTTCCAGAGAAGCTTAGCCAAGCACATAACAAGGGCGTGGCACGCCAGACCCTGGACGTGCCACACTAGTTCAAGTTTCCAGAGGCAAACGAAGTGAAAAAATCAAACGGCGTGCCACTTGAGCTCGAAGGCGTGGCACGCCAACACAAGAATGGCACTATGGTGTGCCACTTGAGTTCGAAGGCGTGGCATGCCAAGGTTGACAAGGGACGAGCGTGCCACTTGAAGGATTGAGTGTGGCACGCCAAGCCATTTTGAAGGGCACGTGACACGCTGATAAAGCGCCAGCCACACGCCAGCTAAGGAGTCACGTTTATTGAGTGTTTTCTGTCCCTCCAAAATGTAATTTTCCCTTTTTCACTTTTGTAATTTCTTTATTTTCACTAGGAGTAGTATAAATACCCCCAAAGAGTATTGTAGAGGGGTTAAGCAGTTAGTTCTAGATCCACTTTTACACTCCACTTTTGAGTACTTTTCAAGCTATGAGTAGCTAACTTCCCTCTCATTGAGAGAGGGAGCTCTGTTGTACTTGATGGATTGATAATAGTGAAATTCTTCTTCTCTTCATCTTCTCTTGATTTGTTAGAAGGAATTTTGTTCTTAATGCTTAGTGTTCAATTATCTTGGGAAAGAGATTGAATGCAATTGGGTTTCATGGGAACCTTGGGAAAGGAAACATGAAACCATGCTTGAAATCCCTTCTCACACTTGAGTAGATTCTGGGTTTTGGTGATGGGATACGTGACATATAATCCCCCCTCTAACTAGACCTACAAGGGTGTGTGGTATAATCAGAGACCAAGCGTATCTCTTTTCATGAGCAATTAGACCAAGGAATTGGCTATTGATCAAGATTTGAGAGATTGAGTCACCAAGGGATTGGTGCTCAATCAATCAAGATTGCCAAGAGGTCAATGAGTTGCATGATTGAAAAAGATATAAGCTAGATTTGATTCAAAGAGACAACATCTCCCAATCTCAATAAATTCCCCCATTCTTATCTATCTATTTCTTTATAGCTTAATTTTACATTCAGCAATTCCCCATTCCCATTTACATTCAAGTCATTTATGATTCAGCACTTCACATTCTGCATTTTCTAATTCTGCACTTTATTGCCTTTCTTTATATTCTAGTCATTTACATTTATGCCATCTACAATTTTGCACTTCACAGTCTTATTGATCCGCTTGACTAATTCATTAATCAATTAAAACTGCTTGGATTTGCCAATCTCTGTGGATACGATCCCACTCCACTGTGGGTTATTACTTGGCGATAATTTTGGTGCGCTTGCCAAAAGAACTGATTCACTAAATTTTTAAAAGGGGTAGTGAATTTAGGTCATCATCAGCTATGGTAAATTATATGTCGTTGCGAAGCACCGGATGTTAGCTTTCCAACGCAACTGAAACTACCTCATTTGAATCTCTGTAGCTCAAGTTATGACCATTTGGGTGCGAAGAGGTCAGGCTGACAACTTTGGCAATTCCTTCAATTTCTTGTATTCCTTCCACTTTTACATGCTTCCTTTCCATCCTCTGAGCCATTCCTGCCCAATAATTCCTGAAATCACTTAATGCATATATCAAGGCATCGAATGGTAATAAGAGGGGATTAAACATAGCAAATTTAAGGCTGGTGCACGAAATTATGATCTCTAACAATGGCGCTCAACTTGGTATGCGCGTTTATAACTCAGCACTTTCTTCACAACTTCACACTACTAACCAGCAAGTGCACTGGGTCATCCAAGTAATAAACCTTACGTGAGTAAGGGTCGATCCCACAGAGATTGTTAGTATGAAGCAAGCTATGGTCATCTTGTAGATCTCAGTTAGGCTGATTCAAATGGTTATGGAATTTTTGAATAATAATAATAAATAAACAGAAAATAAAGATAGAAAAACTTATGTAAATCATTGGTAAGAATTTCAGATAAGTGTATGGAGATGCTTTGTCCCTGTTGGATCTCTGCTTTCCTACTGCCTTCCTTCAATCCTTCTTACTCCTTTTCATGGCAAGCTGTATGTAGGGCATCACTATTGTCAATGGCTACTTCCCATCCTCTCAGTGAAAAAGGTCCAAATGCTCTTGTCGCAGCACGGCTAATCATCTGTTGGTTCTCGATCATGTCGGAATAGAATCCATTGATTCTTTTGCCTTTGTCATCACGCCCAACAATCGCGAGTTTGAAGCTCATCACAGTCATTCAATCCCTGAATCCTACTCGAAATACCACAGACAAGGTTTAGACTTTCTAGATTCTCATGAATGCCGCCAACAAGTCTAGCTTATACCACGAAGATTCTGATTAAGGAATCTAAGAGATATGTGTTTGGTCTAAGGTAGAACGGAAGTGGTTGTCAGTCACGCGTTCATGAGTGTCACGGATCATCACATCCATCAGGTTGAAGTGCAACAGATATCTTAGAACAAGAATAAGCTGAATTGAAGAGAAAATAGTAGTAATTGCATTAAAACTTGAGGTACAACAGAGCTCCACACTCTTAGTCTATGGTGTGTAGAAACTCCACCGTTGAAAATACATAAGTGATCAAGGTTCAGGCATGGCCGAATGGCCAGCCCCCAATCGTGATCAAGAGATTAACCAAAAGACAATCCAAGATGGAACCAAGATGTCTAATACAATAGTAAAATGTCCTATTTATACTAGACTAGCTACTAGGATTTACAGAAATAGGTAATTGATGTAGAAATCCACTTCCGGGGCCCACTTGGTGTGTGCTTGGGCTGAGCTTGAGCTTTACACGTGCAGAGGCTTCTTTTGGAGTTAAACGCCAAATTGTAACGTGTTTTTGGCGTTTAACTCTGGTTTGTGACGTGTTTCTGGCGTTTGACTCTAGAATGCAGCATGGAACTGGCGTTGAGTGCCAGTTTGCATCGTCTAATCTCGAATAAAGTATGGACCATTATATATTGCTGGAAAGCTCTGGATGTATAATTTCCAACGTCGTTGAGAGCGCGCCATTTAGAGTTGTGTAGCTCCAGAAAAGCCATTTTGAGTGCTGGGAGATCAAAATCCATCAGCATCAGCAGTCCTTTGTGAGCCTTTTATCAGAATTTTGCTCAGGTCCCTCAATTTCAGCCAGAAAATACCTGAAATCACAGACAAACACACAAACTCATAGTAAAGTCCAGAAATGTGAATTTATCAAAAAAAACTAATGAAAACATCCCTAAAAGTAGCTAGATCCTACTAAAAACTACCTAAAAATAATGCCAAAAAGCGTATAAATTATCCGCTCATCACAACACCAAACTTAAATTGTTGCTTGTCCCCAAGCAACTGAAAATCAAATGGGATAAAAAGAAGAAAATACTATAAATCCCAAAATATCAATGAATATTAGTTCTAATTAGATGAGCGGGACTTGTAGCTTTTTGCTTCTGAACAGTTTTAGCATCTCACTTTATCCTTTGAAGTTCAGAATGATTGGCTTCTATAGGAACTCAGAGTTCAGATAGTGTTAATTGATTCTCCTAGTTAAGTATGTTGATTCTTGAACACAGCTACTTTTATGAGTCTTGGACATGGCCCTAAGCACTTTGTTTTCCAGTATTACCACTGGATACATAAATGCCACAGACACATGACTGGGTGAACCTTTTCAGATTGTGACTCAGCTTTGCTAAAGTCCCCAGTTAGAGGTGTCCAGAGCTCTTAAGCACACTCTTTTTGCTTTGGATCACGACTTTAACCACTCAGTCTCAAGCTTTTCACTTGGACCTTCATGCCACAAGCACATGGTTAGGGACAACTTGATTTAGCTGCTTAGGCCTGGATTTTATTTTCTTGGGCCCTCCTATCCATTGATGCTCAAAGCCTTAGATCCTTTTTACCCTTGCCTTTTGGTTTTAAGGTCTATTGGCTTTTTCTGCTTGCTTTTTCTTTTTCTTTCATTTTTTCGCTTTTTTTTTCGCAAGCTTTGTTCTTCACTGCTTTTTCTTGCTTCAAGAATCAATTTTATAATTTTTCAGATTATCAATAACATTTCTCTTATTCATCATTCTTTCAAGAGCCAACAATTTTAACATTCATAAACAATAAGATCAAAAATATGCACTGTTCAAGCATTCATTCAGAAAACAAAAAGTATTGTCACCACATCAATATAATTAAACTAAATTCAAGGATGAATTCGAAACTCATGTACTTATTGTTCTTTTGTATTAGAAACATTTTTCATTTAAGAGAGGTGAAGGATTCATGGAATTATTCATAGCCTTAAGACATAGTTACTAAATACTAATGATCATGTAGGAAAGACACAAACATAGATAAACATGAAGCATAAAAATCGAAAAACAGAGAAAATAAGAACAAGGAATGAGTCCACCTCAATGATGGTGGCGCTTTCTTCTTGAAGAACCAATGATGTCCTTGAGCTCTTCTATGTCTCTTCCTTGCCTTTGTTGCTCCTCCCTCGTTTCTCTTTGATCTTCTCTAATCTCATGGAGAATGATGGAGTGCTCTTGGTGTTCCACCCTTTGTTGGTCTATGTTATAACTCAAGTCTTCTAGAGAAGTATTGAGTTGTTCCCAATAGTTATTGGAAGAAAAGTTCATCCCTTGAGGCATCTCATAGATTTCTTGATGAGATCCATGAGTGGGCTCTCTTGATGTGGAGTCAAATGCTCTATTACTAAGCTATAGACCCTTGAGATGAATCTCTCCATCTCCCATGACTCAGAGGTGGAAGCAATTGCCTTCCCTTTCCTCTTTCTTGAGGTTTCTCTGGCCTTAGGTTCTATAAATGGTTATGGAAAACAAAAAGCTATGCTTTTACCACACCAAACTTAGAATGTTGCTCGCCCTCGAGCAAAAGAAGAAAGAGTATAAGAAGAAGATATAGAGGAGAGGGAGAGATGTTTGTGTTTCGGACATTTAGGGTGGGTTTGGGTGGGAAGGACGGATGGATGTGAGTGGCGAAGAGGTGATGGGGAAGAGAGATTGAGGTGATTGGTGAAGGAGAGAGAAGGTGAGTTGAGGTAGGTGGGGATCCTGTGGGCTCCACAGATCCTGAGATGATCTTGTGGGGTCCACAGATCCTGAGGTGTCAAGGATTTATATCCCTGCACCAATGAGGCGTGTAAAACGTCCTCTGCATGCAATCCTGGTGTTTAACGCCAGATTGATGCTTGTTTCTGGCGTTAAACGCCAGTTCTATGCTTGTTTTAGGTGATCAACGCCAGTCTGTAGCATGTTTCTGGCGTTGAACGCCAGCTTTCCTCAGTGTGCAATCCTGGCATTTGAACGCCAGATTGCTGCATGTTTCTGGCGTTCAACGCCAGATCCATACTCTGTTCTGACGTTGAATGCCAGCCAGATGCTCCTTACTGGCGTTTAAACGCCAGTAAGTCCTTCCTCCAGGGTGTGCTGTTTCTTCTGCTGTTTTGATTCTATTTTTAATTTTAGTATTTGTTTTGTGACTCCACATGATCATGAACCTAATAAAACATAAAAGAATAATAAAAATAGAAATAAATAAATAAAAATTGGGTTGCCTCCCAATAAGCGCTTCTTTAATGTCACTAGCTTGTGATGCAGGTGGAAACTGTCTCTCAACAAATTTCCTTAGGCAAGTGTACCGAATTTGTCGTCAAGTAAAACTCACAATAGAGTGAGGTCGAATCCCACAGAGATTAACGGATTAAGCAATCAATGGTTAATTGATTATCCTAGTTAGACGAATCATAATGGAGTGATAAGTAACAAGGAAATGTAAATGGCAGAAAAGTAAAGAAAGCAATAGAGTGTAGAGAAGTAAAATGGCAAGAAAAGTAAATGTAAGAACTAAAAATAAAATCAACATTGGGATCAAGAGATATTGCAATCCTCCGGATCAAGTTCATTCTCATCTCTTCCTCAATCATTCATTGATCTCCTTGGCAATCTTAAGTGATCGAATTACAATTACTTGTAATTCAATCTCTCAAATCTTGATCAATAGCCAATTCCTTGGTCAATTGCTCATGAGAAGAGATGAAGTATGGTCACTGATTATACCACATGCATTCCCAAATCAAGTGTTGGAGGATTATAGTCACATATCCTTCCAAACCCAATTTGGTACAACATGAGAAAGCATTTCTAGCATGATCTCTTCATTCCTCTTCCAAGGTTCAGAAGAGATCCAAGTATGAATAGCTTTTTTTCCAAGATAACTACCCAATTGGATGAAGATCGAAAGCTTTCAAGCAAAATCAAGAGAAAAGATAGAAGAAGAAGAATAAGAACTACACTTAATCCATTGAATCACAATAGAGCTCTCTAACCCAATGTAAAGAGTTAGTTGGTCATTGCTCTACCAAAATAGAAAAAGAAAGAAAGTGCAGAAAAGTAAAGATGAAGATTAAAACTGAAAATAAAACTTCAAAATTCATAAAGGAAAAGTACAAAGAAAGAAAAGGAAAAGTGTGTGAGGGGAGGGAGTCCGAAGACCCCTCTTCAATCCCTTAATTCCCCAATGACTTGAATGTAAAAACTAAGGCCTTTATATAGGCTCTCCTAAATTACAAAATGAAATTAAAAGCAAATTACACTTAAATGAAAATTCCTATTCTAGATGCTTCTTGTGGCCTTGATTGGTTGACAATTGTGGGCTTGCTTGCTTGAGCTTTGAAGTAGACTTGAGAGAAGTGAATAAAGTTGAGGTCCAGGTGCCAATGTTAGTGCTACTGTTAGCCACACTAACACTACAAGTGTGGCGTTAGTGCTGAAGTTAGTGTGGCTAACGTCACACTTGCTACCAGTTAGTGTTTTTAGGGCTTAAAAGATGCCTCTGGTTTGTGCTCCAATTTCATGCCCACTATAGAGTATTATATAACTTTGAAAAGCTCTGAATGTCAGCTTTCTAACGCAACTGGAATCACCTCAATTGGACCTCTGTAGCTCAAGTTATGCTCCTTTGAAGTGGACATGGTCGCTGGCATCGTCGCTAGCGTTAATGAAAAACTTGAGTCCCGATAACGCTGGCGACCAGGGGCTTCATTATTTCCAGTTTCTGAAGCTCAGAATTAGTGTCAACCCCATACTATTATATATTGTTGGAAAGCTCTGGATGTCTGCTTTCCAACGCCTTTAAAAGCGCATCATTTGGAGCCCTACAACTCGAGTTACACTTCTTGGAAGGTGAAGAGGTCAGTTGGCCTTAATACAGGTTGATACCATGTTCATCACTGCACTTTCAAGGCAGGTTTTCTCCCTCAAATTTAGTGTCAATCATGTAGTGCCATATATGCTTGGAAAGCTCTGGAATCCTACTTTCCAATGCCACTGGAATCACCTCATTTGGAGCTTTGTGGCTCAAGTTATGCGTGTTTGAAGAAGGCATGGTCAGGCTGCCAGGTGGGACTTTTGCCCACGTTAACTACCACGTTAACTAAGTTAACGTGGGAGTTAACGTGGCTCATTGTGGCTTGTGTGGCTCCTTCCAACGTTAGTGACAATGTTGAGTGTCACTAACGTTGGCCATCACCTTCTTTCATCCACGTTAGCTTCCACGTTAACTAAGTTAACGTGGAAGTTAACGTGAAGAGACAAGGGTGGTCGACAACGTTAGTGACACCAAACATTGTCACTAACGTTGGAAGCAACCCACAAACCCTAAACCCTAAACGTGGGAGTTAACGTGGCTTATTGCAACTTGGGCCAACGTTAGTGACAATGTTGAATGTCACTAACGTTGGCTTCCCCTTCTCCCCTTAACGTTAGAGGCCACGTTAACTAAGTTAACGTGGCAACTAACGTGGCCACTTATGAGCTTGGTCCAACGTTAGTGATAATGTTAAGTGTCACTAACGTTGGCTCCATTTCCTTTCTTCAAAGTTAATGCCACTAACTTTTCTCACTAACGTTGGGGCTTTCCTTCCTTCCACGTTAGTGCCCACGTTAGTGTAACTAACGTAGCCACTAACGTGGCTCTTCTCTTCTTCTTTTGGCCTGAAGTCAATCAAACAAAGTGCATCAAAGTCTTGCTCTTAATCATAGGATCATGCATCATCTAATTTATCATATAATTCATGCATAATTCTCATGAAATCATTCAAAATTCACAATGTTTGTTTGAATCATGGTATGATTGCATTTTCAACCAAATACTTGCTTATTTCCTAAGGAAATTCATGAAACTACCCTAAAAACAGTAAAGAAAAGGTCAGTAAAACTGGCCAAAATGCCCTGGCATCAGCTTGACAGTGGGCTCTCATAGAGCCTCACAGGTGATCAGGTCAATGTTGTAGACTCCTAACACCAAACTTAGAGTTTGAATGTGGGGGTTTAACACCAAACTTAGAGTTTGGTTGTGGCCTCCCAACACCAAACTTAGAGTTTGATTGTGGGGGCTTTGTTTGACTCTGTATTGAGAGAAGCTTTGCATGCTTCCTCTCCATGGTTGCAGAAGAAGATCCTTTAGCTTTAAACACAAGGTAGTCCCCATTTAATTGAAGGACTAGCTCTCCTCTGTCAACATTAATCACAGCTTCTGCTATGGCTAGGAATGGTCTTCCAAGGATGATGCATTCATCCTCCTCCTTCCTAGTGTCTAAGATTATGAAATCAGCAGGGATGTAGAGGCCTTTAACCTTCACTAACACGTCCTCTACTAATCTATAAGCTTGTCTTTGTGATCCGTCTGCCATCTCTAATGAGAATATGGTAGGCTGTACCTCAATGATCCCCAGCTTCTCCATTACAGAGAGTGGCATAAGATTTATACTTGACCTCAGGTCACACAGAGCCCTCTCAAAGGTCATGGTGCCCATGGTACATGGTATTAAGAATCTACTAGGATCTTGTCTCTTTTGAGGTAAAGTTTGCTGAACCCATGTATCTAGTTCACTAATGAGCAAGGGAGGTTCACCTTCCCAAGTCTCTTTACCAAACAACTTGGCATTCAGTTTCCTAATGGCTCCTAGATATTGAGCAACTTGCTCTCCAGTTACATCTTCATCCTCTTCAGAGGAAGAATAGTTTTCAGAGCTCATGAATGGCAGAAGGAGGTTTAATGGGATCTCTATGGTCTCTATATGAGCCTCAGATTCCTTTAGGTCCTCAATAGGGAACTCCTTCTTGCTTGAGAGACGTCCCATGAGGTCTTCCTCACTGGGATTCACGTCCTCCCCTTTATCTCTAGGTTCGGCCATGTTGATTATGTCAATGGCCTTGTACTCTCTTTTTGGATTCTCTTCAGTATTGCTTGGGAGAGTACTAGGAGGAGTTATAGTGATTTTCTTACTCAGCTGGCCCACTTGTGCCTCCAGATTTTTGATGGAGGACCTTGTTTCACTCATGAAACTTAAAGTGGCCTTGGACAGATCAGAGACTATGTTTGCTAAGCTAGAAGTGCTCTGCTCAGGATTCTCTGTCTGTTGCTGAGATGATGATGGAAAAGGCTTGCTATTGCTGAGCCTGTTTCTTCCACCATTATTAAAGCCTTGTTGAGGCTTCTGTTGATCCTTTCATGAGAAATTTGGATGATTTCTCCATGATAAATTATAGGTGTTATAATAAGGTTCACCTATGTAATTTACCTCTGCCATTGCAAGGTTCTCAGGATCATAAGCTTCTTCTTCAGAAGATGCCTCTTTAGTGTTGTTGGATGCATTTTGCCATCTATTCAGACTTTGAGAAATCATGTTGACTTGCTGAGTCAACATTTTGTTCTGAGCCAATATGGCATTTAGAGCATCAATCTCAAGAACTCCATTCCTCTGAGGCATCCCATTATTCACAGAATTCCTCTCAGAAGTGTACATGAATTGGTTATTTGCAACCATGTTAATAAGTTCTTGAGCTTCTGCAGATGTTTTCTTTAGGTGAATGGATCCACCTACAAAATGGTTCAGTGACCTCTTAGAGAACTCAAATAGACCATAATAGAATATATCCAAAATGGTCCACTCTAAAAGCATGTCAAAAGGACACCTTTTGGTCATCTGCTTGTATCTTTCCCAAACTTCATAGAGGGATTCACCATCTTTTTGTTTGAAGGTCTGAACATCCACTCTAAGCTTGCTCAGCTTTTGAGGAGGAAAGAACTTAGCCAAGAAGGCCGTGACCAGCTTATCTCAAGAGTCCAGGCTATCTATAGGTTGTGAGTCCAACCATGTTCTAGCTCTGTCTCTTACAGCAAAAGGGAAAAGTATGAGCTTTTAGACTTTAGGATCTACTCCATTATTCTTAACAGTCTCACAGGTCTGCAAAATTTAGTTAAAAACTAATAGGGTTCTTCTGATGGAAGTCCATGGAATTTGCAGTTCTGTTGCATTAGAGCAACTAGTTGAGGTTTCAGCTCAAAATTGTTTGCTTCAATGGCAGGGATTGAGATGCTTCTTCCATCAAACTTGGAAGTAGGTGTAGTACAATCACCAAGCATTCTCCTTGCATTATTGTTGTTAGGTTCGGCTGCCATATCCTTTTCTTATTCGAAAATTTCAGTAAGGTTGTCTTTGGATTGTTGTATTTTAGCTTCTCTTAGTTTCCTTTTCAAAGTCCTTTCAAGTTCAGGATCAGCTTCAAAACTAATAAAAACTAAAGTGAAAAGTGAAGTGTGTTCAGTCTCAGCTCTATCCCAGCCTCTAGTCTGCATTTTCGGGCTTGAATCTGGGTCCAAATCAGCCCAGAAATCACCCCCAGCGAGTTCTGTTAAGTGCAGCACGTGACACTCTATCATGCGTACACGTCGCTTAACCTTTGCGTTGGTCACACGTATGCATCACTGAACGACGCTCCTAGTCACGTGCACGCATCAGCCATGCATGTGCGTCGCTCCTCGCTTCTCAACTCTTTAATGTCTTGTGTTCCTTCCACTTTAACATACTTCATCTTCATCCTTTAATCCATTCATGCCCTGTAAACATGAAAATACTTAACAAACACATCACAGCATCAAATGGTAATAATAGAGAATTAAAAAATAACAATTTTAAGGCATAGGAAGCATGTTTTCAATCATAAAATAGTGGTGTATCAATGGACTTGCACTCTTCTCTAGGGTTTACTTCAGTGTTACTTGGGAGAGTGTTAGGAGAGGTCTCAGAGATTCTCTTACTCACCTGACCAACTTGTACCTCCAGATTTTTTATGGAGGACCTAATTTCTATTAAGAAACTGTGAGTGGTCTTAAAGAGTTCAGAGACTATAGTTGCTAAGTTAGAAATGCACTGCTTAGAAGTCTCCATCTATTGATGAGAAGATTGGAATGGTGGTCTATTGTTGAACCTATTCTGGGTTCTTCCACCATGGTTATTATTGAAGCCTTGTTGAGACTTCTGTTGATCCTTCCATGAGAAGTTAGGATGATTTCTCCATGAGGAGTTGTAGGTGTTTCCATAGGGTTCTCCCATGTAATTCACCTCTTCCATTATGGGTTGATCTGGATCATAAGCATCTCCTTCATAGGAGGTGTCTTGAGTGCTGCTAGTTGCAGCATATATTCTAGTTAAATGCTAAGAGATCATGTTGACCTGTTGGGTCAAGATCTTGTTCTAAGCCAATATGGCATTCAGAGTGTCAACCTCTAGAACTCCTTTCTTCTGAGCTACTCTATCGTTCACAGGGTTCATCTCAGAAGTGTACATGAATTGGTTATTTGCAACCATTTCAATGAGTTCTTGTGCCTTTGTAGGCGTTTTCTTCAAGTGAAAAGATCCACCAGCAGAATGATCCAATGACATCTAGGACATCTCAGATAGACCATCATAGAAGATACCTAAGATAGTCCATTCTTAGAGCATGTCAGGAGGATATCTCCTGATTAGTTGCTTGTATCTTTTCCAAGCTTCATAGAGAGATTCACCTTCTTTTTGTTTGAAGGTTTGAACTTCCGTCCTGAGCTTACTCATCTTTTGAGGTAGAAAAAACTTGGCCAAGAAAGCACTGACTAAATTTTCCCAAGAGTCTAGGCTTTTCTTAGGTTGAGAATCCAACCATATCCTAGCTCTATCTCTAACAGCAAAAGGGAAAAGCATAAGCCTGTAGACCTCAGGATCCACTCCATCAGTCTTAACAGTATTATAGATCTACAAGAATTCAGATAGGAATTGATGTGGATCTTCCAGTGGAAGTCCATGGAATTTGCAATTCTGTTGCATTAAAGAGACTAATTGAGGCTTTAGCTCAAAGTTGTTTGCTCTAATAGCAGGTATAGAGATACTTCTTTCATAGAAGTCAGAAGTGGGTGCAGTGAAGTCACCAAGAACCTTCCTTGCATTTTTTCCATTCTTAGGATCAGCTACCATGCTTTCAGTTTCTTGTTCGAAAAGTTCTGTGAGATTTCTTCCAGAGTGTTGTGCTTTAACTTGTTGTAAATGCCTCCTTAGAGTTCTCTCAGGTTCAGGATCAGGATCAAAGAGAGGTTCTTTACCCTTGTTCCTGCTCATAAACAAGAAGAAAGAATGCAAGAAGAGAGAAAGAAAAGGATTCTCTATGTCAAAGTATAGAGGTCCTTTGTTAGAGAGAGATAGATCAAGAAGAGAAGAAAAGAATGTCCTTTAATAAGGATAGTTTTTGAAAATGAATAGAGAGAAAAGGGAAGACATTTTTGAAAATATTGAAGGGAAAAAAGGAAATTTTCGAAAAAGAAGAGAGAGAAATTAGTTAAGAGATTTTGAAAAAGAAGAAAGAGAAAGGAAAATAAAAAGAGAATAAGATAAAACATGCAACTAGACAACTAATAAGATTTGCAAATAAAAGATTTGATTTGAAAATTCAATTTTTAAAATTGGAAAGGAAAAGTCAACAAGATAAGATAATAATTGAAAGGATTTGAAAAAGATTTGATTTTGAATTTTGAAATTGAAATAATATAAGATAAAGATTTGAAAATAAGTTAAGATAACGATTTGAAAGGAAGTTAAGAAAGATGGGATTTGAAATTAAAAAGATTTGAAAATCAAATTTGAAAAGATATTAAAGATTTGAAAAGATTTGAAATTGAAATTTAAAAAAAAAAGATAAGATAGGAAAGAATCAAATTAGATGAAAAGATTTGACATGATTTGAAAAAGATTTGAAAAAGATAAGATTTGAATTTTAAAATTTAACTTTACTAACAAGAAAACACAAAACCATAAAATTTTTAAATCAAAATAAAAAAGAAAGCAAAATTTTCGAAATTTTTTAATAAAGATAGAAAAGATATTTTTTATTTTTCGAATTAATGAAGAAAGAGAAAACCAACCAAAAGACACCAAACTTAAAAATTTTAAGATCAAAACAAGAAAAGAAACAAGAACAACTTGACTACCAAGAAGGAACACTAAGAGCAATTCGAAAATTCAAAGAAAATAAAGAACACACAAAGGACACCAAACTTAAGAATTGACACTAGACTCAAACAAAAGACACAATTTTTGAAAGTTTTTAGAAAAAGATGATGAGCAATATTTTGTCGGTATAGAGTTTTCCAATAGAATTGTGTCGTGAGTATAGTCTAAACCAACAAACTATAACGTATCAAACAAAGAAAGTGTGTGTCCACAATTCAAATTAATAACTGAGAGTATTAGTCCCGAGTCGTTCTCCCTAAGAGTTGCCCTAAACAAAGATTAGTGACAATCAATCAATGTAAAAGCCTTGGCTAGGGTTGGAAATTGGAATTCCTATCCGCATTATCTCCAACAATTGTGATAATAATTGGTTATTTCTCCACTTAGTTAACCTCTAACTATAAAGGAAAGTCAAGTGGAAATAATCAAATTGAGTCCACAAGCCATAGTCAAATCCTAAGGAGAGACTAGAGTTAGTGTCATTCAAGTCAATTAGTAATGTCCAATTATCAGTCAACAAAAGCTATGACAATTCAAGTGTCTCCAATTATCCAACCCCTAAGCCAAGAGTGAAAATCTACTCCATAGCTATAGTTGACATTTTCTCAAACATTTGGTGAACAAGAATGAAAGGCATTGTGAAATTGAGAAGAGAAATTGAATTCAAGCTTTCTATTACAAATAATTAACAACAATCAAACAACTAACAACAATGAACATGAAATTCCTCAATGCATTAATAAAAATCAAAGTAACAAGATCCAAATCCAAGATCTACAATGCTAGAGTAACAAAAGCACTAAATTGAGAGTAGAAGAAGAGGATCTACAATCTAAAGCAATGTAAAATTGAATCAAATTCAGATCTCACCAAAGGATCCAAGTGCAATTGGAATTGAGAAAGTCAAAAACCTAGATAGGAGTTAGAGTTTCTCTCTCTAGAAACCTCCAAAAACACACTACCAAAAATATCTAAAAGTGTCTAATGTGTGAAAAGTGTGAATCCCCTTCAATCCTTAGTCTTTTATGTCTTTTCCCGCCAAAATTCTGCTCAAAACTGGGCCTCAAGCTCCCGTGAAATCGCCAGCCACGTTTTCACTAAAGAGGTCACGTGCCGAGCGTCACGCATGCGCGTCGATGTGTTTTTGCGATCCACGCGTACGCGTCAAGTGTGTGTACGCGTCGATGAGAATTCTGGCCAGCCACGCATATGCGTCCCTTTCCCCGCGCCATTCCAAGATCCAGCTCCCACGCATGCGCGTCGGCTGCGCGTGCGCGTCGGTGCCAATGCTCCAAAGCTCCACTTTTATGCTCCTTCCACTTATGCATGCTTCCTTTCCCTCTTCTAGACCACTCTTTCCCCCTATAAGCTCTAAAATCACTTAACAAACAAATCACAGCATCGAATGATAATAAAGGGAGATAAAAATATAGCTTATTTAGAGCCTAAAAAGCATGTTTTTAATATTAAGAGAAATTGGTAAGGAAACACAAAACCATGCATTTTATGTGGATAAGTGTGAAAGAAGTTTGATGAAATCCTCTAAATTACACACAGAATATACTACGAAATAGTGGTGCATCAAATCTCCCCACACTTAAGCCAAGCATGTCCTCTTGCTAAAGATTAAAAGACCAAAGAACATAGGAGAATGAGTTTATTGATATGAAATTTACCTATATGCATGCAAGTAATGAAAATGTATCTACCTACTTGGCTAGAGGTGAATCAACCTCCAAGGATATATACATGAGCACATATGGCCAAAGTGATAAAAATAATTCATGACTCTACCAATTCAACCATCAAAGCGGAGTGTACATAACTTGCTTGAAGAAATCTCATGAAAGCCTGGAACAAGGAATTGAGCATCAAAGTGTTTGCACTCTAGTCTCTCAAGTGTTTAGGGTTGATTCACTCAATCCTTCTCTAATCATGCTTTCTAAGATTTGTTTTTCATCTAACAATCAACACTTATTCAATGCATGCATACATATATCATGAGGTCTTTTCTTAGGTTGTAATGAGGCTAGGGTCAAGGTAAGGTTATATATATGGATAAGTGAGCTCAAGATTTGAATCTTTGATCAACATAAGCTTCCCACCTAACCTATACAACAACCTATAACAATCTAAAACGAGCCTAACTACTCATTCTTCACTCTTTCACATACTCATGCACTCTTTCTTTTCACCACAACACATATGCATTGATCATTATTGGGCTTCACTTTGGGGCATTTTGTCCCCTTTTCATTTCTTTTCTTGTTTCTTTCTTTTTCTAAATTTATATATATATATATATATATTTTCTTTCTTTTTATTTTCTCATTTTTTTCTTTTCTTTTTGCAATATAGCATATACAGAAGCATCAATGCATATGGTTTTACATTTACTTAACACATGAGTATGTACCCAATTCCCAATATTTTCAACAAACATACACACACCTTTTCACAACCAATGCCCCAAGTTTCTCCACACTTGAATGACGCACACACTCACTAACCTAAGTTAGTCAAAGATCCAAATTAAGGGCATTTATTGTTTTTTGCTTTACGACTTGTAAGGTGCTAATATTGAGAACAAAGGGGATTAAAATAAGCTCAAAGTTGGCTAGCCATGGTTGATGAAAGGTAGGCTTTTTGGGTAAGTGAGCTAAGTGAAATGATGGCCTCAATCATATAAATGCATGTATACATGGGATAGTGGATATAAAGAATCAAACAAATCGAAGATTACACTCATAGAAAAAGAACAATGCACACAAGAATGGAAGGTAAGTAGTTATAAGATGTAACCACACTATTAGGCTTAAAACTCACAAGCTTGTGTTCTTAGCTCAAAAACCATGTTCCAAAACAAATTCTTCAAGCAAGATTAACACAAAAAATTTCAAATTGGTAGGGTGCCATATAGATGATTTCTTGGAAAAGAAGTTATCACCTTAATCAAGAAGTCCTAACATGCAAAAAGTGTTCAAAAGAAAAAACTAACCATGCAATCTATTCTAACTAACGAAAGAAACATCAAAATCATGGGAGTTTGAAAAGAGAAGAGATGTTACCTATGGAAGTCGGTAACCGACCTCCCCACACTTAAAAGTTTGCACGGTCCTCCGTGTCTTGGGTGATACGTGATGAGCGGATAATTTATACGCTTCTTGGCATTGTTTTTAGGTAGTTTTTAGTAAGTTCAAGCTACTTTTAGGATGTTTTCATTAGTTTTTATGTTAAATTCACATTTCTGGACTTTACTATGATTTTGTCTGTTTTTCTATGATTTCAGGTAATTTCTGGCTGAAAATTGAGGGACTTGAGCAAAACTCTGATAGGAGGCTGACAAAGGACTGCTGATGCTGTTGGAATCTGACCTCCCTGCACTCGAAATGGATTTTCTGGAGCTACAGAACTCCAAATGGCGCGCTCTCAACGGCGTTGGAAATTAGACATCCAGAGCTTTCCAGCAATATATAATAGTCCATACTTTATTCGGGAATTGACGACGTAAAGTGGCGCTCAACGCCAAGTACATGCTGCTGTCTGGAGTCAAACGCCAGAAACACGTCACGACCCGGAGTTGAACGCCAGAAACACGCTATAACTCGGCGTTCAACTCCAAAAGAAGCCTCATCTTGTGGATAGATCAAGCTCAGCCTAAACACACATCAAGTGGGCCCCGGAAGTGAATTTATGCATCAATTACTTACCTCTGTAAACCCTAGTAGCTAGTTTAGTATAAATAAGACTTTTTACTAGTGTATTAGTGGTCTTTTGACCACGTTTCATCTTTGGTCTCAGTTTTGTTTTATTCTTCATCTTAGGAGGCTATTGATCACGTTTTGGGGACTGGCCATTCGGCCATGCCTGAACCTTTCACTTATGTATTTTCAACAGTGGAGTTTCTACACACCATAGATTAAGGGTGTGGAGCTCTGCTGTACCTCAAGTTTCAATACAACTACTATTATTTTCTATTCAATTCTCTTTTATGCCTATTCTAAGATATTCGTTGCACTTCAACTTGATGAATGTGATGATCCGTGACACTCATCATCATTCTCACCTATGAACGCGCGTGACTGACAACCACTTCCGTTCTACCTTAGGCCAGGCGCATATCTCTTAGATTCCCCAACAGAATCTTCGTGGTATAAGCTAGATAGATGGCGGCATTCATGAAAATCCGGAAAGTCTAACCATGTCTGTGGTATTCCGAGTAGGATTCCGGGAATCCGAAAAGTCTAACCTTGTCTGTGGTATTCCGAGTAGGATTCCGGGATTGAATGACTGTGACGAGCTTCAAACTTCTAAAGGCTGGGCGTTAGTGACAGACGCAAAAGAATCAAGGGATTCTATTCCAACCTGATTGAGAACCGACAGATGATTAGCCGTGCTGTGACAGAGCATAGGACCATTTTCACTGAGAGGATGGGATGTAGCCATTGACAACGGTGATGCCCTACATACAGCTTGCCATGGAAAGGAGTAAGAAGGATTGGATGAATGTAATAAGAAAGTAGAGATTCAAGAGGAGCACAGCATCTCCATACGCCTATCTGAAATTCCCACTATTGATTTACATAAGTATTTCTATCCTATTTTATTTTCTGTTTATTATTAATTTTCGAACCTATCATAAATCAACTTAATCTGCCTGACTGAGATTTACAAGGTGACCATAGCTTGCTTCATACCAATAATCTCCGTGGGATCGACCCTTACTCACGTAAGGTATTACTTGGACGACCCAGTGCACTTGCTTGTTAGTTGAACGAAGTTGTGATCACACGTGCCATTACCAGGGATTATTAAGATCCCAATTCATCATACCATGATCTCTTTGAGGTATTTTTGATAGAGCCAATATTTAAATTTCATACAAGTACAAAGAGACCAACTTTGAGGATCACAATTTCGTCCACCAATACGCAAAGTGGAATCGAGGTCGCCACCTTCATCATTTGTTTCCTGAGTACTCGCTTCACTATGGTCCGATACGGATGTGGAAATATTCGAGTCTTCCGTAGGCATGTTGACACAACCCCAAAGCTTCTTCCAGTAAGTAAATCGGTGCTTGTTACGCCTCTCATATCGATCTATCTTCTCATGGAGCTCTACAAGCAATTGATGGGTTGACTTTGGTGGTAAGGGATGATGTGGGAGGAATGGTGGAAGGAGGGGCTATGTCCAGGCTCGGGCTGTCCATGGGAGGCTGAAGATATTTCCCGCTTGGGATGATATCACCCTTTGCCGAAATTGTAACTTTCATGTCCGTAGCCTTGCAAGAAACACCAGCAGCAGCAACCAAGTCGGATATCAACGCAGGAAATGGTAGATTACCCTTGGCATGGACTCGACCCATCGCTTGTCAGATGAGGAGAGGGATGTTGACTGGCCTCTCCGAGAGTATGCACCAAATAAGGAGGGAGAGGTCCACCGTGATGGATGACTTCTGGGTGCTAGAAAGCACGTAGTGGGATAAGATTTGGGCCCATGCTCGGGCCTCCACTGTAAGCGCGCATGCATCAAGGCTTTTAGGCCACATCGTAAGTCTCCCTTGGGTCCAATGATTCTCTGGTTCGGTAATGACTCGAAGGATCGAGTCCCAATCAAACCCAAACTCATTCCGTTAACGTAGGACCTCTTGGTAACCATCAATTTCCTCCGGTACCGGTAAAATATGAAGCACTCGCTGAATAGCCTCTTCTGAAATTGGGACTTGCTTCCGGCGCACATATATTGACTGAAGAGAAGGGGAGAGGTAATTGGTATAAAACTCCACCACCAAGGAGAGGTTGGCTTCCTGTGGTGTTCGCATGAGAAATCCCCAACCTCTCCGCTCAATGCGGGGTAACATACGGAGCAATGTGATCCGGAGGGGCGAGTAGATGCTCGGAATGATTGTTCCTCTCAACCATGGCAGGGAATATGAGCTCACAGAAGCGGTTGGAAAACCTTGTGGGGTCCCTAGCTAGCTTGCCCTTCTCTTGCTCATCAATATGAACAATTTTCTTCACCTTCTTTGAATGGAGCTTAGCTCCTAGTGTAGGATGCGCCTTGGAGGTTGATTTTTGGGGTGCTCTTTTAGTGGCCGGTGTCTTCGACGCCTTCTCCTTGCCTTTCTTGGTGGCCATCCTAAAAAAGGGAGGAAAAGGAGAAACATTAAACCCAAATAAGCAACACATGGAAAGTAACATGCGAGTGAAAAGTAATGCCCAAAAGGAATGGTGTTTCTTGAGGACATGACAGCTGCAACATGTGATCAAGACAATAATAAAATCAAGGGGCATAACACTTAGCATGGGATGCAAGAGTGAGTAAAACATGCAATAAGGCATGAGAAGGATAAACTCAAGCATCAATAATAATGAAGCAAGTCATGGGTAATGAGCGTAAGGATAGTAAACAAGAAGCAAAATAGGCTCAATGCACTTAAAGGAAGACAAGTGTATGAAGAAGAAGCACCAAGTTAGGAGAACAAAGTGAAAATTGAACTAAAATGGTATAGGTGCCTTTCAACAAATACTTGGTGTTCAACATTCAAAATATGAGCAAGTAGGAGAAATTCAAACATGTAAAACCCCCAAATGGAATACCAAACAACAATACAACACCACACAGTCATAAAGGGATCAAAAGACATCAAGATGTACCATCAAAGCAAGAGAAAACTTAAAGTTCAACACCCATGAAAAATATGAAAAGAAAGAAAGCAAACAAGCAAGAACTAATCAAGAAAAATGCAACTAAGAAGAGAAGAAAAGAGAAACCAAATGCAACTAGTAAGAGAAAAGAAGATTTAAAATAAGAGATAAGAGGAAGGAGTAGGAATGAACCTTTAGAAGAAGAAGAAATCAAGGTGGGGTGTAAGGGGAAAATAGGAGTGGAGAGAGAAAAGAAAGAAAGGATAGATAAATTATGGGGACGCCAGAGGCGGTAGTCACCAATGCCGGTAATGGTGGCTGGAGATAAGGTGGTGGAAGATGGGAAAAGAAGGGAGAAAGCGATGGAAGAAGAAAGGTGAGGAAATAAAGCAAAATAAGGTGCGCTGCCATTCAGATGCGTCAGGGGATCGATGTGCGCGCGCACTTGGTGGACGAAATTGTGATCACATCAATGTAGTATTCTTTGTTGTTGTATGGAATCATTATTATGGCACCTATGTGTGGACACAACTCCGTTCAACTAACCAGCAAGTGTACTGGGTCATCCAAGTAATACCTTACGTGAGTAAGGGTCGATCCCACAGAGATTGTTGGTATGAAGCAAGCTATGGTCACCTTGTAAATCTCAGTTAGGCAGATTCAATGGTTATGGGTTTCAAAAATTAATAATAAATAGAAAATAAAAAGGGATAGAAATACTTATGTAAATCAATAGTGGGAATTTCAGATAGGCGTGTGGAGATGCTAGAATCCTTTCGAATCTCTACGTTCTTATTGCTTTCATTCAATCCTTCTTACTCCTTTCCATGGCAAGCTGTATGTAGGGCATCACCGTTGTCAATGGCTACATCCCATCCTCTCAGTGAAAATGGTCCTATGCTCAGTCACAGCACGGCTAATCATCTGTCGGTTCTCAATCAGGTTGGAATAGAATCCCTTGATTCTTTTGCGTTTGTCATCACGCCCAGCCTTTAGGAGTTTGAAGCTCGTCACAGTCATTCAATCCCAGAATCCTACTCGGAATACCATAGACAAGGTTTAGACTTTCCGGATCCTCATGAATGCCGCCATCTATCTAACTTATACCACGAAGATTCTGTTGGGGAATCTAAGAGATATGCGCCTGGCCTAAAGTAGAACGGAAGTGGTTGTCAATCACGCGCGTTCATAGGTGAGAATGATGATGAGTGTCACGGATCATCACATTCATCAAAGTGTTGTGCAACGTATATCTTGGAATAAGAATAAAAGAGAATTGAATAGAAAGTAATAATAATTGTATTGAAACTTTGAGGTACAGCAGAGCTCCACACCCTTAATCTATGGTGTGTAGAAACTCCACCGTTAAAAATACATAAGTGAAAGGTTCAGGCATGGCCGAATGGCCAGCCCCCAAACGTGATCACAGGATTCCAAATACAATCCAGGATGTCTAATACAATAGTAACTTATCCTATTTATACTAGACAAGCTATTATGCATAAATCTACTTCTGGGGCCCACTTGGTGTATGCTTGGGCTGAGCTTGATCTATCCACGAGCTAAGACTTCTCTTGGAGTTGAACTCCAAGTTATAACGTGTTTTGGGCGTTCAACTCCGGATCATGACGTGTTTCTGGCGTTTAACTCCAGACAGCAGCATGTACTTGGCGTTCAACGCCAAGTTACGTCATCAATTTCCGAATAAAGTATAGACTATTATATATTGCTGGAAAGCTCTAGATGTCAACTTTCCAACGCCGTTGAGAGCGCGCCAATTGGAGTTCTGTAGCTCCAGAAAATCAATTTAGAGTGCAGGGAGGTCAGATTCCAATAGCATCAGCAGTTCTTTTGTCAGCCTTTTTCAGTGTTTTGCTCAAGTCCCTCAATTTCAGCCAGAAATTACCTGAAATCACAGAAAAACACACAAACTCATAGTAAAGTCCAGAAATGTGAATTTAACATAAAAGCTAATGAAAACATCCCTAAAAGTAGCTTGAACTTACTAAAAATACCTAAAAATAATGCCAAAAAGCGTATAAATTATCCGCTCATCACAACACCAAACTTAAATTGTTGCTTGTCCCCAAGCAACTGAAAATCAAATAGGATAAAAATAAGAGAATATACTATAAATTCCAAAATATTAATGAATATTAATTCTAATTAGATGAGCGGGACTTGTAGCTTTTTGCTTCTGAATAGTTTTGGCATCTCACTTTTTCCTTTGAAGTTTAGAATGATTGGCTTCTCTCAGAACTTAGAATTTTGGATAGTGTTATTGACTTTCCTAGTTAAGCATGTTGATACTTGAACACAGCTACTAATGAGTCTTGGCCGTGGCCCTAAGCATTTTGTTTTCCAATATTACCACCGGATACATAAATGCCACAGACACATAACTGGGTGAACCTTTTCAGATTGTGACTTAGCTTTGCTAAAGTCCCCAGTTAGTGGTGTCCAGGGCTCTTAAGCACACTCTTTTTCTTTGGATCACGACTTTAACCACTCAGTCTCAAGCTTTTCACTTGGACCTTCATGACACAAGCACATGGTTAGGGACAGCTTGATTTAGCTGCTTAGGCCTGGATTTTATTTCCTTGGGCCCTCCTATCCATTGATTCTCAAAGCCTTGGATCCTTTTTTCCCTTGCCTTTTGGTTTTAAGGGCTATTGGCTTTTTCTGCTTGCTTTTTCTTTTTCTTTCTATTTTTTTTTTCGCCATTTTTTTTCGCAAGCTTTTTACTTTTCACTGCTTTTTCTTGCTTCAAGAATCAATTTCATGATTTTTCATATCATCAATAACATTTCTCTTTGCTCATCATTCTTTCAAGAGCCAACAGTTTTAACATTCATAAACAACAAGATAAAAAATATGCACTGTTCAATCATTCATTCAGAAAACAAAAAGTATTGTCACCACATCAATATAATTAAACTAAATTCAAGGATAAATTCGAAATTCATGTACTTCTTGTTCTTTTGAATTAAAAACATTTTTCATTTAAGAGAGGTGAAGGATTAATGGATTTTATTCATAGCTTTAAGACATGGTTACTACATACTAATGATCATGAAGTAGAGACACAAAACATAGATAAACATAACATAGAAAACCGAAAAGCAGAAAGAAATAAGAACAAGGAATGAATCCACCTTTAGTGGCGTCTTCTTCTTGAAGGACCAACAATGTTCTTAAGCTCTTCTATGTCCCTTCCTTGCCTTTGTTGCTCCTCCCTCATTGCTCTTTGATCTTCTCTTATTTCTTGGAGAATGATGGAGTGCTCATGATGTTCCACCCTTAATTGTTCCATATTGTGGCTCAAATCTTCTAAGGAAGTGTTGAGTTGTTCCCAATAGTTGTTGGGAAGAAAGTGCATCCCTTGAGGCATCTCAGAGATTTCTTGATGATGAGCTTCCTCATGCATCTCTTGAGAACCGTGAAGGATTTCTCTTGCTTGCTCCATCCTCTTCTTGGTGACGGGCTTATCCTCTTCAATGGAGATGTCTCCTTCTATGATAACTCCAGCTGAGTAACATAGATGGCAAATAAGGTGAGGAAAAACTAGCCTTGCCATGGTGGAGGGCTTGTCGGCTATTTTGTAGATTTCATTGGAGATGACCTCATGAACTTCTACTTCCTCTCCAATCATGATGCTATGAATCATGATGGTCCGATCCACAGTAACTTCAAATCGGTTGCTAGTGGGAATGATGGAGCGTTGAATGAACTCCAACCATCGTCTAGCTACAGGCTTGAGGTCCAGTCTTCTTAGTTGGACTGGCTTACCTTTGGAGTCTCTCTTTCATTGAGCTCCTTCCACACATATGTCCATAAGGACTTGGTCCAATCTTTGATTAAAGTTGACCCTTCTAGTGTAGGGGCGTTCATATCCTTGCATCATGGGCAAGTGGAACGCCAACCTCACATTTTTTGGACTAAAATCTAAGTATTTCCCCCGAACCATTGTGAGATAATTCTTTGGACTCGGGTTCATACTTTGATCATGGTTCCTAGTGATCCATGCATTGGCATAGAACTCTTGAACCATTAAGATTCCGACTTGTTGCATGGGGTTGGTTAGGACTTCCCAACCTCTTCTTCGGATTTCATGTCGGATCTCCGGATACTCATTTTTCTTGAGCTTGAAAGGGACCTCAGGGATCACCTTCTTCTTTGCCACAACATCATAGAAGTGGTCTTGATGACTCTTGGAGATGAATCTTTCCATCTCCCATGACTCGGAGGTGGAAGCTTTTGTCTTCCCTTTTCCTTTTCTAGAGGATTCTCAGGCCTTAGGTGCCATTGATAGTAATGGAAAAACAAAAAGCTTATGCTTTTACCACACCAAACTTAAAATATTGCTCGCCCTCGAGCAAGAGAAGAAAGAAGAGAAGAAGAAGAAGAAGAAGAAAATATGGAGGAGAAGGAGAGATGTAGGTTAGGCCAAGGTGAGGAAGAGGGGGTTGTGTTGTGTGAAAATGAAGTAGAATGAAAGGGTATATATAGGGAGAGGGGAGAGTATATGTTCGGCCATTTAGGGTGGGAATGGGTGGGAAAATGGTTTTGAATTTTTGAAGGTGGGTGGGGTTTATGGGGAAGAGTGGATGGATATGAGTGGTGAAGGGGGTAATTGGGAAGAGAGATTGAGGTGATTGGTGAAGGGTGTTGGGAAGTGTGACATAGGGAAGAGTAATCACAAAAATAGGATTAGGAGGTAAGGTGGGAATATAGTTGGTGGGGATCCTGTGGGGTCCACAGATCCTGAGGTGTCAAGGAATTCCATCCCTGCACCAAATAGGCATGTAAAATGCCTTTGCACACCATTCTGGCGTTTAAACGCCCATTGGTGCACGTTCTGGGCGTTCAACACCCACATGTAACATGTTTCTGGCGTTGAACGCCAGTTTCATGCTTGTTACTGGCGTTCAGTGCCAGCTTTTCCTCTTAGGCACATTCATGGCGTTCAACGCCAGAATGTTGCTTGTTTCTGGCGTTCAGCGCCAGGTTGGTGCTCTGTTTTGGCGTTGAACGGCAGCCAGATGCTCCTTACTGGCGTTGAAAGCCAGTCTGTGCTTCCTCCAGGGTGTGATTTTTCTTCTGCTGTTTTTGATTCTGTTTTTAATTTTTATATTTTTTTCATGACTCCTCATGATCATGTACCTAATAAAACATGAAATAACAATAAAATAAAATAAAATAAAATAAAAATTAGATAAATAAAATTGGGTTGCCTCCCAACAAGCGCTTCTTTAATGTCAATAGCTTGACAGTGGCTCTCATGGAGCCACAAGGTGATCAGGTCAATGTTGTATAGTCCCAACACCAAACTTAGAGTTTGGATATGGGGTCTTAACACCAAACTTAGAGTTTGGTTGTGGCCTCCCAACACCAAACTTAGAGTTTGACTGTGGGGGCTCTTCTTGACTCTGAACTGAGAGAAGCTTTTCATGCTTGCTCTCTTTTGTCACAGAGGGATGGCCATGTGCCTTAAACACAAGGTAGTCCCCATTTAATTGAAGGACTAATTCACCTCTGTTGACATCTATCACAGCTCCTGCTGTGGCTAGGAAAGGTCTTCCAAGGATGATGCAATCATCCTTTTCCTTCATAGTATCTAAGATTATGAAATCAGCAGGGATGTAAAGGCCTTCAACCTTTACTAGCACGTCCTCTACTAATCCATAAGCTTGTCTCAATGACTTGTCTACCAATTGTAATGAGAACAAGGTAGGTTGTACCTCAATGATCCCCAGCTTCTCCATTACAGAGAGTGGCATAAGATTTATCCCTGACCCTAGATCACACAGAGCTTTTGCAAAGGTCATGGTACCTATGGTACAAGGTATCAAAAACTTGCCAGGATCTTGTTTCTTTTAAGGTAGAATTTGCTGAATCCAGGTATCCAGTTCACTAATGAGCAAAGGAGGTTCACTTTCCCAAGTCTCATTACCAAACAGCTTGGCATTCAGCTTCATGATAGCTCCTAAATATTGAGCAACTTGCTCTCCAGTCACATCTTCATCCTCTTCAGAGGAAGAATAGTCTTCAGAGCTCATGAATGGCAGAAAGAGATTTAATGGAATCTCTATGGTCTCTGTATGAGCCTCAGATTCCCTTGGATCCTTAATAGGAATCTCCTTCTTGTTTGAGGGACGTCCCAGGAGGTCTTCCTCACTAGGATTTTCGTCCTCCTCCTCCCTTGTGCATTCGGCCATATTGATTATATCAATGGCCTTGCACTCTCCTTTTGGATTCTCTTTTTTATTGCTTGGGAGAATACTGGGAGGAGTTTCAATGACTTTCTTACTCAGCTGGCCCACTTGTGCCTATAGATTTCTGATGGAGGATCTTGTTTCACTCATGAAACTGAAAGTGGCTTTTGACAGATCAGAGATTAGATTAGCTAAATTAGAAGTGTTTTGTTCAGAATTCTCTGTCTGTTGCTGAGAAGATGATGGAAAAGGCTTGCTATTGCTTAGCCTATTGCGTCCACCATTGTTAAAAGCCTTGTTGAGGCTTTTGTTGATCCTTCCATGAGAAATTTGGATGATTTCTCCATGATGAGTTATAGGTGTTTCCATAAGGTTCACCCATGTAATTAACCTCTGCCATGGCAGGGTTCTCAGGATCATAAGCTTCTTCAGAAGCTGCCTCTTTAGTACTATTGGATGCATGTTGCCATCCATTCAGACTTTGAGAGATCATGTTGACCTGTTGAGTCAACACTTTGTTTGAGCCAATATGGCATTCAGAGCATCAATTTCAAGAACTCCTTTCTTCTGAGGTATCCCATTATTCACGAAATTCCTCTCAGAAGTGTACATGAATGGTTGTTTGCAACCATATCAATGAGTTCTTGAGCCTCTTCAGGCGTTTCTTTAGGTGAATAGATCCACCTGCAGAATGGTCCAATGACATTTTCGAAAATTCAGATAGACCATAATAGAATATATCTAATATGGTCCATTTGAGTCAGCTGCTTGTATCTTTCCCAAGCTTCATAGGGATTCACCATCTTTTGTTGAAGGTTTGAACATCACTTTCAGCTTGCTCAGCTTTGAGGAGGAAAGAATTTATCCAAGAGGCTGTGACCAGCTTATCCCAAGTCCAGCTATCCTTAGGTTGTGAATCCAACCATATTCTAGCTCTGTCTCTTACAGCAAAAGGGAAAAGCATGAGTCTGTAGACTTCAGGATCAACTCCATTCGTCTTTACAGTCTCACAGATCTGCAAGAACTCAGTTAAAAACTGATAAGGATCTTCAGATGGAAGTCCATAAAACTTGCAGTTTTGTTGCATTAAAGCAACTAGTTGAGGCTTCAGCTCAAAATTGTTGGCTCCAATGGCAGGAAAGGAGATGCTTCTTCCATCAAATTTGGACGTTGGCTTTGTGAAGTCACCAAGCATTCTCCTTGCATTATTATTATTTTCGGCTGCCATCTCCTTCTCTTGTTCGAAAATTTCTGAAAGGTTGTTTCTGGATTGTTGTAACTTAGCTTCTCTTAATTTTCTCTTCAGGGTCCTTTCAGGTTCTGGATCAATTTCAACAAGAGTGCCTTTATCCTTGTTCCTGCTCATATGAAAGAGAAGAAAACAAGACAAGAAGAAAGAGGAATCCTCTATGTCACAGTATAGAGATTCCTTTATGTTAGTAGAAGAAGAAAGGGGAGAAGAATGTAGAAGAGGGGATTCGGATATTTAGATGGAGAGAGGTGAAGAGAAGTGTTAGTAATTAAATAATTAAATAGAATAAGAGAAGAGAGGGGAAATTTCGAAAATAATTTTGAAAAAGGGGTTAGTAATTTTTGAAAATTAAAGATAAGATAAGATTTAAAATCTAGAACAAAAAGAATTTTTGAAAAAGATGTGAGATATTTTCAAAAATTAGAGAGGGAAAATTAGTTAGGTGGTTTTGAAAAAGATAAGAAACAAACAAAAAGTTAATTAGTTAGTTGAAAAAGATTTTAAAATCAAATTTGAAAAGATAAGAAGATAAGATAAGATAAGATATTTTTGAAATCAAATTTTGAAAAAGATAAGATAAAAAGATAAGAAATTTTTTAGAAAAAGATATTTTGAAAAAGATTTAATTTTTAAAATGACTTAGCTAACAAGAAACTACAAGATAAGATTCTAGAACTTAAAGATTGAACCTTTCTTAACAAGAAAGTAACAAACTTCAAATTTTTGAACCAATCACATTAATTGTTAGCTAATTTTCGAAAATTAGATGTAAAGATAAGAAAAAGGTTTTGAAAATATTTTGAAAAAGATTTTTGAAGTTTTCGAAAAATAGGAAAAAAATGAAAAAGATATAATTTTTGATAAAGATTTTGAAAAGATAAGATTTTTAAAATTGAAATTTTGACTTGACTTGTAAGAAATAACTAATTTTAAAAATTTTTGACCAAGTCAACCCAAAATTTCGAAAATTTGGAGGGAAATAAGGAAAAGATATTTTTTTATTTTTGAAATTTTAAAGATGAGAGAGAAAAACATAAAAAATTACTCACAACATGAAAATTATGAATCAAAACTCATGATGCATGCAAGAACACTATGAATGTCAAGATGAACACCAAGAACACTTTGAAGATCATGATGAACATCAAGAACATAATTTTGAAAAATTTTTGATGCAAAGAAAACATGCAAGACACCAAACTTAGAAATTTTTAATGCATGGATTCTAACAAACGAAAAATGCACATGAAAAACATCAAACAACACAAAACAAGGAAACATCAAGATCAAACAAGAGCACTTATCAAGAACAACTTGAAGATCATGAAGAACACTATGAATGCATGGAATTTTCGAAAAATGCAAGAAAAATTTTTAAAAGCATGCAATTGATACCAAACTTAAAACATGATACAAGACTCAAACAAGAAACACAAAATATTTTTGGTTTTTATGATTTTCTAATTTTTTTGTATTTTTATTATTTTTTTTCGAAAATATTTTTGGAAAAACGAAAAAGAAAAGAAAAAAAATTTGAAAAATTTTTTGAAAAGAAAATTACCTAATCTGAGCAACAAGATGAACCGTCAGTTGTCCATACTCGAACAATCCCCGGCAACGGCGCCAAAAACTTGGTGGACGAAATTGTGATCACATCAATGTAGTATTCTTTGTTGTTGTATGGAATCATTATTATGGCACCTATGTGTGGACACAACTCCGTTCAACTAACCAGCAAGTATACTGGGTCATCCAAGTAATACCTTACGTGAGTAAGGGTCGATCCCACAGAGATTGTTGGTATGAAGCAAGCTATGGTCACCTTGTAAATCTCAGTTAGGCAGATTCAATGGTTATGGGTTTCAAAAATTAATAATAAATAGAAAATAAAAAGGGATAGAAATACTTATGTAAATCAATAGTGGGAATTTCAGATAGGCGTGTGGAGATGCTAGAATCCTTTCGAATCTCTACGTTCTTATTGCTTTCATTTAATCCTTCTTACTCCTTTCCATGGCAAGCTGTATGTAGGGCATCACCGTTGTCAATGGCTACATCCCATCCTCTTAGTGAAAATGGTCATATGCTCTGTCACAGCACGGCTAATCATCTGTCGGTTCTCAATCAGGTTGGAATAGAATCCCTTGATTCTTTTGCGTTTGTCATCACGCCCAGCCTTCAGGAGTTTGAAGCTCATCACAGTCATTCAATCCCAGAATCCTACTCGGAATACCATAGACAAGGTTTAGACTTTCCGGATCCTCATGAATGCCGCCATCTATCTAACTTATACCAGGAAGATTCTGTTGGGGAATCTAAGAGATATGCGTCCGGCCTAAAGTAGAACGAAAGTGGTTGTCAATCACGCGCGTTCATAGGTGAGAATGATGATGAGTGTCACGGATCATCACATTCATCAAAGTGTTGTGCAACGTATATCTTGGAATAAGAATAAAAGAGAATTGAATAGAAAGTAATAATAATTGTATTGAAACTTTGAGGTACAGCAGAGCTCCACACCCTTAATCTATGGTGTGTAGAAACTCCACCGTTAAAAATACATAAGTGAAAGGTTCAGGCATGGCCGAATGGCCAGCCCCCAAACGTGATCACAGGATTCCAAATACAATCCAGGATGTCTAATACAATAGTAACTTATCCTATTTATACTAGACTAGCTACTAGGGTTTACATGAGTAAGTAATTGATGCATAAATCCATTTCCGGGGCCCATTTGGTGTATGCTTGGGCTGAGCTTGATCTATCCACGAGCTGAGGCTTCTCTTGGAGTTGAACTCCAAGTTATAACGTGTTTTGGGCGTTCAACTCCGGATCATGACGTGTTTCTGGCGTTTAACTCCAGACAGCAGCATGTACTTGGCGTTCAACGCCAAGTTACGTCGTCAATTTTCGAATAAAGTATGGACTATTATATATTGCTGGAAAGCTCTGGATGTCTACTTTCCAACGCTGTTGAGAGCGCGCCATTTGAAATTCCGTAGCTCCAGAAAATTCATTTCGAGTGCAGGGAGGTCAGATTCCAACAGCATCAGTAGTTCTTTTGTCAGCCTTTTTCAGAGTTTTGCTCAAGTCCCTCAATTTCAGCCAGAAATTACCTGAAATCACAGAAAAATACACAAACTCATAGTAAAGTCCAGAAATGTGAATTTAACATAAAAACTAATGAAAACATCCCTAAAAGTAGCTTGAACTTACTAAAAACTACCTAAAAACAATGCCAAAAAGCGTATAAATTATCCGCTCATCAGCACTCCACGCGTTCGTGTGGATGGATAGAGAAGGGAGGTGACGCGTAAGCATCCCCCATGCGTACGCATGGGTAGGAAGAAAGAGAGAGGACACGTACGTGTCAAAGAATACGCACGCGTGGGTAGAGTTGTGCCTTGGGCCCAAAGTTGGCACAAAGTAGGCCCAATTCTCGGGTTTTTGTACCAAGAGAGGCGTGCAGCACAATCGACGTGTACGCACAGAGCACGCATACGCGTGGATTTCAGGAGCAGCGATCGATGCATACGCGTCACCCAAGCTTACGCATGGGTCGCCTGGCACAAAGTGGGCATAAAGTGAGCACAACTCTCAGGTTTTCTACCAGAGTGTCAAAAATTCGCAATCGATGCGTAAGCGTCGCCCACGCTTAAGCGTGGGTGTGCAAAATGGCAAGGGACATGTAAGCGTCACCCACGCTTACGCGTGGGTTGCAGTTGTGCCTTGGGTACAAAATGGGCACGAAGTAGGCACAACTCTCTGGTTTTTGTACCAGGAGTTGTGAAACCGCGCCGACGCGTATGCGTACAGTGCGCTTGCGCGTGGATGCCTTCTTTTTTTTTCTTTTTTTTTTCATACACGTGAGGAGGGGCAATTCTAGCACAAATTGGTAGTGATACATGCTAAAGGGGTCAAAAACATCAAAAATCTAATGTAACACTAAACCTTAAGCATTTCTTCAACATCTCAATTCAATCAAACCATTATCCATGAACCCCTCATGAGCAATTTTTAACACAAAAATCAAGCAAAATCAACCATACTATGAACAAATCATAAACCAAACAATCACAAAAGACACAAAGATGCAAAAGAGCTATATGCAAAAAGCTTTACACAAGGGAAGATCATACCATGGTGGGGTCTCCCACCTAGCACTTTTCTTTAACGTCCTTAAGTTGGACGGTCATGATCTCAAATCTCTTCGCCTTCGGGTGCGTCCTCAAGAAGGAACACCTCAACCTCTTTGTTGCTTTTCATATGCTCTCCATGGTATAACTTTAGACGACGACCATTAACTTTGAAGATGTTGGTGATTGAAGGGTGTCTTAGGTAGTAGACCCCATATGGCTCAGCTTTCTCCACTCTATAAGGACCTTTCCACCTTGACCTCAACATTCCGAGCATCAACCTCAACCTAGAGTTGTAGAGGAGAACTGACTCACCCGCTCTAAACTCTCTTCTTCTTATGTTTTTATCATGCACTACTTTCATCTTCTCCTTATAAAGCCTTGAATTCTCATAGGCTTCCAATCGAAGGCACTCAAGCTTCACTAACTGTAACTTCCTTTCGACTCCAACCTCAAATCATGTGTTGCATTCTTTTACGGCCCAATACGCCTTATGCTCTATCTCCACCGGGAGATGGCGAGCCTTCCCATAGACCAACCGGAACGGGCTCATACCAATTGGCGTTTTATACTCCGTCTGGTAAGCCCAAAGCGCATCGCCGAGCTTAGAACTCCAATCTTTCCTATGAGGTTTCACAACCTTTTCCAATATGCGCTTGATTTCCCAACTAGAGACTTTGGCTTGGCCATTTATTTGGTGGTGGTATGCCGTGGCCACTTTGTGAATGATGCCATACTTCTTTATCAACCCTACCATTCTCTTGTTGCAAAAGTGAGATCCTTGATCACTCACGATTGCTCGTGGTGATCCAAAGCGACAAATTATATTATTGCGAACAAAAGAAAGTACCACATTAGCATCATCCGTCTGGGTGAGAATCGCTTCCACGCACCCATTTGGAAACATAGTCAACAGCTAGTAGAATATAGAGAAAACCAATAGAGTTTGTGAAAGGCCCCATGAAGTCAATACCCCAAACATAAAAAATCTCATAAAATAACATAGTTTTTTGGGGTATTTCATCCTTCTTGGAGATATTTCCAAATCTAATACATGGTAGACAAGATTTACAAAAGAGAGATGCATCCTTGAAAAGTGTAGGCCACCAAAATCCGCAATCTAAGACCTTCCGAGCCATCCTTTGAGGACCAAAATGGCCACCACCCTCGGAAGAGTGGCAAGCCTCCAAGATAGCTTGATGCTTGGATTGTGGTATGCACCTTCGAATTACTTGATCAACACCACATCTCCATAGGTACGGGTCATCCCATACATAATATTTGGATTCGCTTTTAAGCTTATCCTTTTGATGTTGAGAGAAATCGGAAGGAAAGGTGCGAGTAACCAACTAATTGGCAATATGTGCATACCAAGGGGTCACCTCGGATATTGCTAGCAAGCCCTCAAAGGGAAATGTATCATTGATAGGAGTGGGATCACCCTTTGTGTGCTCAAGCCGAATCAAGTGGTCTGCCACTAGATTTTGCAAACCACTCCTATATTTGATTTCTAGGTCAAATTCTTGCAATAACAACACCCATCGGATCAACCTTGGTTTGGATTCCTTCTTGGCCATCAAATATTTCAATGCCGCATGATCCGAGTATACTACCACCTTGGAGCCAAGTAAGTAAGCCCATAATTTATCCAAGGCAAAGACAATGGCTAACAATTCCTTCTCGGTGGTAGTATAATTGGATTGCACTTCATCTAAAATCTTAGAGGCGTAGGCAATGACATAAGGAATTTTACCCTCGCGCTGACCTAGTGCCGCTCTCACCGCATAGTTTGAGGCGTCACACATGATTTCGAATGGTCTAGTCCAGTCCGGCCCTCTCACTATGGGAGCTTAGGTCAAAGAAATTTTGAGCTTGTCAAATGCCTCCATGCACTCTTCACTCAATTCAAAGTCCACATCCTTTTGCAAAAATTGAGAGAGAGGTAGTGCCACCTTACTAAAGTCCTTAATAAATCGCCGATAAAGACCTGCATGTCCAAGAAATGCACGGACTTCCCTCACAGAAGAGGGGTAAGGCAAACTAGAAATAACAATGACCTTTGCTGGATCCACAGAAATACCTCTATTAGAGACAATGTGTCCTAAAACAATACCTTGTCTAACCATAAAATGACATTTCTCAAAATTAAGAACAAGGTTTGACTTAGTACACCTCTCTAATACTTTTGCAAGATTGTCCAAGTAAAGATCAAAAGAGTCCCCATACACACCAAAATTATCCATGAACACCTCCATGCATTGCTCTAAAAGATCCGCAAATATACTCATCATACACCTTTGGAACGTAGCCGATGCATTACACAAGCCAAATGACATCCTTTTATACGCATACGTTCTGAAAAGGCATGTGAAGGTTATTTTTTCTTGGTCTCCGGGAGCAACGTGGATTTGAAAATAACCAAAATATCCATCTAAGAAATAGTAATGAGATTTACCACATAGGCGATCAAGCATTTGATCGATGAAGGGCAAGGGAAAGTGATCCTTCCTAGGGGCCAAGTTTAAGCACCGATAGTCAATACATACCCTCCATGAGTTTTGGACTCTCATGGCTATAAGCTCCCCTTGTTCATTCTTGATTGTAGTAACACCGGATTTCTTTGGAACCACTTGGACGGGACTCACACACTCACTATCCGAAATCGGATAGATAATGTCTGCTTTAATAACCGGGTGACCTCCTTCTTCACAACCTCTAAAATGGTAGGATTTAGACGCCTTTGAGGTTGTCTAACGGGTTTGGCTCCTTCTTCTAGGAAAATTCGATGTTCACATACTTGGGGACTAATGCCAACTAAGTCTGCCAAGCTCCACCCAATGGCCTTCTTGTTCCTCCTCAAGACATTAAGCAACTTCTCTTTTTGGTGGGAGGTAAGCTCCCTTGCAATTATAACCGAGAACTTTTCGTTCTCCTCAAGAAAGGCATATTTTAGGTGGGTTGGAAGTGGCTTCAAATCCGTATTTTGTTTATGACTTGGCACTTTATCTTCCGGTATCATCGAAGGTGATAAGGTATCTTCTTCACATACATGGGAACTCCCCACACTTGGGTCTTGATTCATACTCTTTCCATCAAAGCCATTGGTGCACGAAATTGTGATCATCAATGGCACCATCAACATGGTACGCTTAATTGTAATCTCAACTCTTTATCACAACTTCGCACAACTAACCAGCAAGTGCACTGGGCCATCCAAGTAATAAACCTTACGCGAGTAAGGGTCGATCCCACAGAGATTGTTGGTATGAAGCAAGCTATGGTCATCTTGTAAATCTCAGTCAGGCGGATTCAAATGGTTATGGAGGATTGCTAATTAAAAGATGAATAAAACATAAAATAAAGATAGAGATACTTATGTAATTCATTGGTGAGAATTTTAGATAAGCGTATGAAGATGCTTTGTCCCTTCCGTCTCTCTGCTTTCCTACTGTCTTCATCCAATCCTTCTTACTCCTTTCCATGGCAAGCTATATGTTGGGCATCACCGTTGTCAATGGCTACAGTCCCGTCCTCTCAGTGAAAATGTTCAACGCACTCTGTCACAGCACGGCTATTCATCTGTCAGTTCTCGATCATGTCGGAATAGAATCCAGTGATTCTTTTGCGTCTGTCACTAACGCCCCACAATCGCGAGTTTGAAGCTCGTCACAGTCATTCAATCCTTGAATCCTACTCGAAATACCATAGACAAGGTTTAGACTTTTCGGATTCTCAAGAATGCCGCCATCAATTCTAGCTTATACCACAAAGATTTTGATTAAGGAATCCAAGAGATAAACATTCAAGCCTTGTTTGCATGTAGAACGGAAGTGGTTGTCAGGCACACGTTCATAAGTGAGAATGATGATGAGCGTCACATAATCATCACATTCATCATGTTCTTGGGTGCAAATGAATATCTTAGAACAAGAATAAGCTGAATTGAATAGAAGAACAATAGTAATTGCATTAATACTCGAGGTACAGCAGAGCTCCACACCTTAATCTATGGTGTGTAGAAACTCCACCGTTGAAAATACATAAGAACAAGGTCTAGGCATGGCCGAGAGGCCAGCCCCCATGATCTAAGAACTAGACGTCCAAAGATGATCTGAAGATCTAAAGTGATCCAAAGATTCCCCAGATGAAAATACAATAGCAAAAGGTCCTATTTATAGAGAACTAGTAGCTTAGGGTTTACAAAAATGAGTAAATGACGTAAAAATCCACTTCCAGGCCCACTTGATGTGTGCTTGGGCTGAGCATTGAAGCTTCCATGTGTAGAGACTTTTCTTGGAGTTAAATGCCAGCTTTTGTGCCATTTTGGGCGTTTAACTCCCACTTTTGTGCCAGTTCCGGCGTTTAACGCCGGGAATTCTTGAGCTGATTTGGAATACCGGTTTGGGCCATCAAATCTCGAGCAAGGTATGGACTATTATATATTTCTGGAAAGCCCTGGATGTCTACTTTCCAACGCAATTGAGATCGCGCCAATTGAGCTTCTGTAGCTCCAGAAAATCCACTTTGAGTGCAAAGAGGTTAGAATCCAACAGCATCTGCAGTCCTTTTCAGCCTCTAAATCAGATTTTTGCTCAGGTCCCTCAATTTCAGCCAGAAAATACCTGAAATCACAGAAAAATACACAAACTCATAGTAAAGTCTAGAAAAGTAAATTTTAAATAAAAATTAATAAAAATATAATAAAAACTAACTAAAACATACTAAAAACATACTAAAAACAATGCCAAAAAGCGTATAAATTATCCACTCATCAGCCATCTTGATGGATTTCGGCTACAACATTATCAATCAAATCACACCGAAAGATAGAGTGATCCTCCGGTGGATGTCTCATGGCTTCATCAAGATTAAAGCTCACTTCTCTACCATCGATCTCAAATGAGTAGGTGCCCGAAAATGCATCTAATTTGAACCGGGAGGTCTTCAAGAATGGCCCCCTAAGCAAAATAGATGATGTCCTACCGGAGTCACTAGGGGGCATCTTGAGAATATGAAAATCAATAGGGAAGACCAACCATTTTATACTCACTAGAACATCTTCCGCTATACTAACCACGGAGATTATGCTTTTGTCCACCAAAACAAACCGCGCGGCCGACCGTTTCAATGGTGGAAGCTTTAAGACCTTATAAACGAACAAGGGCATAATACTCACAAAAGCGCCAAGATCGCACATACAATCAAAAAATTGGACCCCATCTATGGTGCAAGTTACTAGGCAAGGGCCGGGGTCACCACACTTTTCCGATACACCATCCATTAAAGCGAAAATTGAGCTCCTCAATGGAATAGTTTCTAATTCACAAATTTTCTCCTTGTTCATACATAAATCCTTTAGAAACTTTGCATATTTAGGCACTTGGCAGATAGCATCAAAGAGAGAAATGGTTACCTCAACTTTCTTGAACATCTCCACCATTTTGGGGTCTAACTCAACTTGCTTCTTAGTCTTCCTTGCCAATGTGGGAAATCGTATTGGAGTAGCTTCTTGCAAGACATCCCCATCCTTAGAGATTCCACCCCTTGGTTGAGCAATCACTTCTTTAACTACCTATTGGGCCTCATCCTCCTCTTCGACTTCTTCTATGTCAACCACATCCTCATCTTAAGTGACCTCTATTGGGCTTAGCTCACTCCTCTCTTGCAATTTGGTACCGGACCTCAAGGTGATGGCATTGATGCCACCCTTGGAGTTGGGTAAAGGTTGAGAGGGTAAGGCACTAGAGCTTGAGGATTGAACATTAGAGGTAGAGGTTGATTTCATGCGAGAAACAAAGGCTTGAATGGTGGATGCAAGACCATTGATACTAGAGGTAATCAAGGCTTGGAACTTTTTTTGTCCTTAAATGAGGGAATGGATCTCATCTTGGTTGGAGGGAGAAGAAGAAGGGTAAGTGATTTGAGGGGTTTGTGGTTGGTGGGATTGAGGGGCTTGCCTTTGATGAGGTGCTTGGTAGGTTTGGTATAGTTTGCCTTGGTTTTGGTTTTGATATAAGGGGTTTTGTTGGTATCGGTTTTGTTGATGGTTGTTGTTCCATCTTTGGTTCCCACCGTTGTTGCTTCCTCCTTGATTATAATTGTCCCTCCATCCTAGGTTGGAATTGTCCCTCCATTCTTGGTTGGAGTTGTCCCTCCTTGGTTGGAGCTATCTTGCCATCCTTGATTAAAAGTTACCTCCTTGTTGGTGATAGCCTTGGTTTGGGCAATTGTAGTAGGCATTAGTGGTCGCCAAGGTATTATCATCTTGGAGGTTTGGGCATTCATTGGTGTAATGGGTGTAACAAGAGAAAATTCCACACACTCTTTAGGGGACCAATTGTTGATTTTGTTGTTGTTGGTTAAGTTGGAGTTGCTTGAGAATGTTTATCATTTCTCCCAAGGTTTGGGTAAGGGCGGCGGTCTCACCACTAGTAGAAACTTCATTTATAGCTCTTAAATGATGGTTTATTTGTCTAGCATGTTAGGTGGACTCGGCCAAATCGGTGATCAATTGCCATGCCTCTTCCGCCGTTCTATACTTTGTCAAGGAACCATTGCTTGAGACATCCAAGAGGATCTTGTCTTGTGGTTTCATTCCTTGGCAAAAATAGCTAATCAACATTAGAGTGTCAATCATATGGTGGGGGCATAAGTCAAGAAGCCTTCGAAACCTTTTCCAATACTCGTATAGAGTTTCTATTTCACTTGGACAATGCATGAAATTTCTTTCCTCAATCGATCGGTCACTTCTGGAGGGAAGAATTTATCTAAAAGAACTCCCTTCTAAGCAAATTCCAATCACCAACAATCTCATCGGGCAAAGTGTAAAACCACTCTTTGCCTCTTCCCTCAAGTGAGAATGGGAAGGAAAACAACCAAATAGTGACCTCATCGGAACCCTCCCGCCTAGTAGTAAAACATACACCTTGGAAGTCCCGAAGGTGTCTAATAGGATCTTGGGCGGAGAGTCCATGAAACTTGGGTAGAAGATTAATCAAGGCGGTCTTGAGTTCAAAATTAGCATTTAACTCCGGATGACACACTTGAAGCAGTTGAAGAACAAAGTCTAGAGCACTGGCTTCCTTAAGAGTGACTCTCCTTGGAGCAGCCATAGTTTCGCTACCTAGATCAATAGAAGATGTATTAGTAGTATCGATGGAAGAGTATATCGTTCATTCTTCGAATGACGATTCCGATTCAACCTTGGATAAGGTCGGTGAATTGGTAGAAACCCTTTCACCACCTCCAAAAGCTAACCTTCTCCGAGCTTGCCTAATATGGAGCAAATTTCTATCAATTTCGGGATCAAAAGTGGCTAAGCTCGGATCCGGTAGTGAATGCGTCATTCAATGAAAGAGGTATAGAGCTCATGACAAGAAAATGCACTAAACAAAGATTAATCCTAACTAACAATCAAACTAGCAAATAATCAATGAAAAATGCAAGTATTCACATATCCACATATTTACACTAACCAAAAACATGGCACACATATGCAACTCTCTGGCAACGGTGCTATTTTGATGAGCAATATATTGTCGGTATAGAGTTTTCCAATAGAATTGTGTCGTGAGTATAGTCTAAACTAACAAACTATAACTCATCAAACAAAGAAAGTGTGTGTCCACAATTCAAATTAATAACCGAGAGTATTAGTCCCGAGTCGTTCTCCCTAAGAGTTGCCCTAGGATGCACATCATTAGTTAGGAGTTCTCTTGGTGTTTGAGATTGAATACGAGAAATGTAAACAAGCTTGCCTAAAAGCAATGAACAAATAACAAGTAGGCTAAGGGACACAAGAATTTGAACTAAACAAAGGTGAGTGACAATCACTCAATGTAAAAGCCTTGGCTAGGGTTGAAAATTGGAATTCCTATCCTCATTGTCTCCAACAATTGTGATAAGAATTGGTTATTGCTCTACTTAGTTAACCTCTAACTATGAAGGAAAGTCAAGTGGAAATAATCAAATTGAGTTCACAAGCCCTAGTCAAATCCTAAGGAGAGACTAGAGTTAGTGTCATTCAAGTCAATTAGCAATGTCCAATTCTTAGTCAACAAAAGCTTTGACAATTCAAGTGTCTCCAATTATCCAACCCCTAAGCCAAGAGTGAAAATCTACTCCATAGCTATAGTTGACATTTTCTCAAACATTTGGTGAACAAGAATGAAAGGCATTGTGAAATTGAGAAGAGAAATTGAATTCAAGCTTTCTATTACAAACAATTAACAACAATCAAACAACTAACAACAATGAACATGAAATTCCTCAATGCATTAATAAAAATCAAAGTAACAAGATCCAAATCCAAGATCTACAATGCTAGAGTAACAAAAGCACTAAATTGATAATAGAAGAAGAGGATCTACAATCTAAAGCAATGTAAAATTGAATCAAATTCAGATCTCACCAAAGGATCCAAGTGCAATTGGAATTGAGAAAGTCAAAAACCTAGATAGGAGTTGGAGTTTCTCTCTCTAGAAACCTCCAAAAACACACTACCAAAAATATCTAAAAGTGTCTAATGTGTGAAAAGTGTGAATCCCCTTCAATCCTTGGTCCTTTATGTCTTTTCCCGCTAAAATTCTGCTCAAAACTGGGCCTCAAGCTCCCTTGAAATCGCCAGCCACATTTTCACAAAAGAGGTCACGCGCACGCGTCGATGGGTTTTTGCGATCCACGTGTACGCGTCAAGCGTGCGTACGTGTCGATGAGAATTCTGGCCAGCCACGCATATGCGTCCCTTTCTGCGTGCCATTCCAAGATCCAGCTCCCACGCGTGCGCGTCGGCTACGCGTGCACGTCAGTGCCAATGCTCCAAAGCTCCACTTTTATGCTCCTTCCACTTATGAATGCTTCCTTTCCCTCTTCTAGACCATTCTTGCCGCTATAAGCTCTGAAATCACTTAACAAACAAATTACAGCATTGAATGGTAATAAAGGGAGATAAAATATAACTTATTTAGAGCCTAAAAAGCATGTTTTCAACCATTAAGTAAAATTTGGAAGGAAACACAAAACCATGCATTTTATACGGATAAGTGTGAAGGAAGTTTGATGAAATTCTCTAAATTATGCACAAAATGTACCATGAAATAGTGGTGCATCAAAAGAACCAAGAAAATTTGAAACTTTAACAAGAACAACAACAAAAGACTCAAACAAAAGACAAAGATTGATAAAGAAAATATTTTCGAAAAAAAAAATTGAAAAGAAAACAAAAGACTCAAACAAAAGTACCTAATCTAAGCAATAAGATAATCCGGTAGTTTGTCAAACTCGAACAATCCCCGGCAACGGCGCCAAAAACTTGGTGCACAAAATTGACTCCGCAATATTCACACAGATAGACCGGCAAGTGCACCGGGTCGTCTAAGTAATACCTCAGGTGAGTGAGGGTCAATCCCACGAGGATTGTTGGTTTAAACAAGCAATGGTTATCTTGTAGATCTTAGTCAGGTGGATAGAAAAGATTATTGTTGTTCTTAAAAATGCATAAAATAGAATAAATAAATAAAGCATTACTAGATAGATGTGAAATCAATCGTATAAGAACGGTTGAGGCTTCGGAGATGCTTCTTCCTTCTAGATCAACTTTTCTCACCATCTACTCTAACTTCTGATTGATTCATTCCATGGCAGGCTATAAATGATTAACACCGGGTCAGCGGTCATTAATCTCCTCTGCTTCAGATCAAACGCCGGGTCAGCGTTCATCCAATCTGAACGGGGGTGAAGCTCTAGCAGTCCATTCCCCTGATGATCCTACTTAAAATGCCACAGACAAGGTCGGATCTTCCGGATCAGAGAACATTGCTCCTTGGTTCTAGCCTATACCACAAAGGCCTAAATTGCCCCATACCTTGGCTGCACTGATGTCTCCAAGTACCCAACAAAGATACATCTTAGAATGGAATCAAGCATAGCTTGAAATAGAATAGTGATATTATTAATTCATGAGAATCAGTAGAGCTTCTATCATTAACCTTAGGAGGTTAGTGACTCATGGCTTACAAAAAATTAATGAAAAACGTGTAGAGTATCCAAGAGCTCCTAACAAGGGTGAACTATTGTTTATATATACTAATATAATAACTAAAGATTATAGAAATATGATAAACTAGACATAGGGGTGTGAAAATCTACTTCTGTGGCCAACTTGGTGAGTGTTTTGGTTGAGCAAAAGGTGTGCCATGAGCTAGTACTCCCTTTTGGGTGTTGAACGTTGGCTTGGAACTCCCTTTTGGGCGTTAGACGCCAACTACACCCTTTTGGGCGTCCAATGCCAGGAATAGGGTTGGTAGCTGGTATTGAATGCCAATTTTGGACCTTCATTTCCCGAGAAAAGTAAGAACTATTATATATTTCTAAAAAGCCCTGGATGTTAGATTTCCATAGCCATTGAGAGCGAGCCATTTAGACTTCTGTAGCTCCCGAAATTATCCTTCGAGTGCACATAGGTCAGATTTTGACAGCATCGGTAGACCTTTCTCTGTCTCTAAATCATACTTTTTCCAAAACTCCTCAATTTCAGCCAGAATTTACCTGAAATCACATGAAGACACACAAACTCAAAGTAGAATCAAAAAATGTTAATTTAGCACTAAAACCTATGAAAATATAATAAAACTTAAATAAAACACAATAAAAACTATATGAAAATGATGCCAAAAGGTGTATAAAATATCCACTCATCAATGTGCACACACTCTATTTCTCAGCACATGTATTTTTGTGATTCAAACATCGTTTCGAACTTCTAAACTTCTATTTTCATTCTTTTAACCCTAGATCATAGTAGTAAGCTTAGTAATAAGACAAAACTATGAAATTAAGGTTACTTGGGGTGAAGCAAGTTGAAGAATTGATGAATTATATATGGAAATGTAAATACTTAGAGTTCATGTGATGCTATGACTTTAATGGTATGATTATGTACTGATTACAAATGATTATAATTGCTTATTGGCTTATGCACTCAATTATCTGATATACGAGTTTTCTTGGGTAAAGTACCGTGACTTGCCACCATGCGTTCCAGGTTGAGACTCGATACTCTATTGACCCTATGACGTAAGGGTGACCGGACACTTATGAATTTCCGGGAAGGTTGACCCCATTGAGCAATTTTATATATATGACAAAAAGCTGTGCATAGACTCTTGGAGATGCGCGTCGGGGGACAATCCAGGGTTTAGCAGTCGAACTTGTCGGGTTGGCTTGATAACCGACAAATGAGCCTCATCAACCATAGTACAGGCATACATCATGTGCATATTGTTTGCTTTTCTTGTTGTGCATTAATTGAGAATGCCTAATTGATTATATTATGCTAACTGTTATATTTGCTATTTGTACTACTTGTTTCCTACCTGTGCATGCCTTTGTCTGCTTGTTTGTCTATGCAAATTCACTAGAGATGGAGAAGCGGAGGAAAAGTGGAAAGATTTAGTGTTAAGGTTAAGTTTTAAGCTAGGCTTAGATATCCTTAGAAGACCACCCGTTTAAGGTTTCTGTTTTAGTACTTTAAGCTTTAATATCTGAGAATCGGCATTTTAGGATTGCCTCTAGCATTCCTAGGACCTTATATCTTATATGCGTGTCACCTTTACTATGCTGAGAACCTCCGATTCTCATCCCATACTATATTATTGTTTTTCAGATGCACGTCGAGAGGCATCTCGGTAGACGTCTAGAACTTTTGCAGCGAAGTGGTTTCATTTTGGGGCTTACTTTTGATATTTTGATATATATGTATGTATGTATGTATGTATGTATGTATGTATGTATATATGTATAGACTCTCCTCATGTATTTATATTTACTTTACTTTTATACCTCTTAGAGGTTTATGGTGGACTAGGGTTTTATCTATGTATTTTAAGACCTCGAGCTATGTATATATGTATGTAAATTTTCTTCGACTAGCCTTAGCTTTGCATGCTGAGTTAGGAGCTTTTTATTATGTACCCTTGACCCTCTATTCCTATTTTTGTTTAGTTATGCTTATGAACCTTAGTTCTCTTCGCACACAAGTAATCTTGTTTCCTGAGCGTTGCGATTTTTATTTTGTGATTTTGCTTTATCCGTTTTTCAAGGCTCCTCATATACTGTATCATTTCCAACATTATTATGTATATATTTTATTTTAAAGGTTGTAATACCACACCACCTCTGTTTTACGGCTTAAGCGTAAAGCTCTATGTGGTTGGGTGTTACATTACTCATGTTCTCTTTGCAAAATTTCATAAATGTCGTTTCGCTTATAGCCCTTTAGGACTAGGAGTATTCAAATCCAAACCGATTCAAATTAAACCACTCATCCAATTCAGTCCAAATTGAAGACTAATTAGAATGACACTAGTTTAGATTTGATCGATTCTATTTTTATCAAATCGTATGAATTAGATCAGATTTTGGATATAATTTTCAAAGCGGATTCAATCAAACTCAAACGCATAATGTTATATAATATTATTATTGTATTATTATATTTAAAATTTTACTTATAATACATTTAATTTTTTATATATTTTTATTTTATTCATGTATGATTATTAAGTGAATATTTTATGAATTCAAAAATAAGATTCATTTATTTATTTATTTATTTATTTATTTTAACTAATCTATAATTTTATTTCTATTATTATGTTATTATTAGTTTTTCAAGATATTAATGAGACCTGTTAGGATTAAGTATTTTTTTCGTTCCTAAAGTTTGGGGTAAATATCAAAATCGTCTGTGAGATATTTTTGTGTTTAAAATTGTCTTTAACGTTAAATTTTGTATTAAAATAATTATTGTCATAATTTCAGACAAAAATATCCTTCATCATCACCTCTCTCCCTCACCATCCTCACTCCAACTATCTACACCACCACCACCATCCTCCACGTGCACCCACTATCATATCTCTCATCTCACTGTTGTCACTACACACCTACATTACCATAAGATTAATTTCTTAAATTTACACCCAACACACAAACACACACACAAAAAATACACGAAGGAATTAAGAGAAATAGAGAGAAGAGAAGGAAAATCAGAGAAAGAATGGTTAGAAAGGGAAGAGAAAATGGGGGGGTGACAGTGGGGAGGGGTGGTATTACTGCTGTCTGTCGCCGTCACATTTGAAGGAGTTAGCGTGAGTTCGGATAAGAGAGAAGTAGAGATAGAGAAAGAAAGAGTGAGAAATAGAGGATGTGGAAAAAGAAGAAGAATAGAAGAGGAGGGAGAAGTGACAGTGCGGGAAGCCATTGCTGTCGTCATTGTCGCAGTTGTGGCTGAGGAGAAGAACAATTGAACAAATCGCAGAAAGAGAGGGAGAAGAGCATAGCCCCTCACCACTAGGAGCTTGACGATGGTGATGGAGCTCGATGCCGACAGGAGCAGCTCCCACCTCAGTTACAACGCGATGGCGCCGACTGCAGTCTTCCCCACTGTCTCCTCCCTCCTCTTCCTTTCCTTTCCTTTCTTCTCGCTCTCTGTTTCTCTCTTATCTCATTTTATCTCTCATCTCCTCATCCTATCTCTCTCTCACAGTAACGATGTGATGATGGCAGCCACACTCTTGCTCGTTATACCTCCCTTTTCTTCTTTTCCTTTTCTTTCTTCTTCCTCCTCTCTATTTCTCTCTTTTGTTGCCTATTTCTTTTATTTTTGTTTCAAGTGGGAGGGTAGTGGGTGGGTGGTAGTAGTGATAATAGAAAAATGGTATTTGTGTCATCTAAAAAATTATGTTTGATAGGATGATGTGATACTAAATTTAACATTGAGGATCATTTTGAATAAAAAAAAAGTTAGGGACAATTTTGATTTTCACCCAAATCTTAAGAACGAGAAAAATACTTAACACAGGCTTGTTATATCAATATTCGTTATTTAAAATTTGATGTTAAATCCTGTTTTATATATAGATAGGGTCTTAATCAAATTCATCCCAGAAAGATCACCCATTATTCAAACTAGTCATATTAGTCCTTGAAAGATAAAACGTAAGTCAAATTGGTTCTTCCGTTAGTTAGATAATGACGTGTTACGTTAAGTGCCATGTGGCATGATGACGTAGTAGGTTAATGCCACGTGTCACGAGATGATTGGTTGACGTGTTACTTGACATGTAAAAAAGTTATTTATAATCAAAATATTCCTTAAAAATCCAGAAGTAAGTCATTTTCATCCCTAAAATTTTAAAAATTAATCAAATTAGTCTTTATATAATTTTTTTATTTTTCATTCATAATATTAAATTTAAAATATTTTTTGATAGTACTACTTTTAATATTATTTTTTAGACGTTAATAAACAAAATTCTCTTTACATAAAATAATTAAATTATTATCAAGTTATTTTGTCATTTCTATTTTAAAATTTTATATTTTCAAATTGTAATTTTTTATAGTTAAATTTTTTTTATTTAAACGAGTTCATCAAATTATTATTGATTATATATTTAAAAATTTAATATTTTAAATCTCACTAAATAATATAGTAGTTATTTTAAAATTTAAATCTTTTAAATTTTTAAAATTATAATTTTTAGTATTATTTAATTTATATGGTAGAATTCAATAATTAAAAAACTATTTGTGGGATCACTTGTTGAATCTTAATATTTTAATATAATTTTTTTAAAATAACTACTATATGCAGACACCTAGATTTGAGACCATCTTATTTTATTTTTAATGAAATAAAATCTATCTTTGAAAAAAAATAATAGTTATTTCTGTGTAGTAATCTTGACAGTAGTTATAACTCATTTTTCTTAAGGATTGAGCTCTCTTTCGCCTAAAATGAAAAAAATATACGTTGGCTCTCAAAAACAGCAATAGACACCTACAAAAGTACTCTGACATTCAAGTAAAAAAAAAAGCGTAAAATAAATATAATGTATTTTCAGAATGAATCACATACTTTTTCTATAATTAGGATTTTATCTTTTATAAAGTGTTGTTGCTTGAACATGGTATGTTACAGTTACTCGTTTGAGCTTCTCTTTCGGTATAATTATGCTTTTTAGTTTTTTTCTTATTATGTTTTTTAGTTTTTTTCTTATCTTTTGCTAACAAGATAATAAACACTTTTATTTCCAAAATAATCGATTTATAGAGTAAGTATAACCGTATTATATCTAACAAATCACTAATATTTTTAATTATCGTTTTTCTATTTTACATTTTTTAATTATTGTTAAAATAATTAAATATAATAAATATAGAATTATAAATATTATATATATATAAAATTACTTATATTCGGTTAAATATAACAAATTTAAATTATTTTCTCTCTAATATTACCACGGGGTGAATTGGTGGTGATAGATGGCAAATGATTTATTCAAAATCTTATAGTTTTAGTGATTGAACTACCAATTAGAAGAGGATGATAGCAAGAAACTAATAATAATTAAAAAAGAAAATATTGTTTCTTTCACACAAAAAAGTTGGGCACATGGTGGTTGGGAGAGATACTTATCTTGTTAACATTCTTGAAAAAGGTATGCGTATTAGCATTCAAACTAGTACAGGAGCACATGACAAATGACAAATGAATTGAAGGCAACTCAAAATCATCCACACCAAATAAATAAAAAGAAAAAATATCTTCGGTATTTAAATTTTATATAATAGAACATACGAGTGTCTTGCAGAAAATGCCTATCATCTCAGAGAATTGATTTTTCAAAAAATAGTCCGGACGATATTTTTCTCTCATGTTTTTGCAAATTATCTGTAATACCTATTTTTAAGTATTATACATAAAAATATGCCAAATCTTTTAGCCTATCCCCAAAAACAAAAGTTAGAAGAGAATAAATACATGATAGAGTTGAAGTAACATAGACGGTACATAAACAAATCTAAGAGAAGGAATAAGGAAGAAGGGTAATGTGTGGTCCCTACACAAGACACACACACACTCTCTAGTCTCTACAAAACAGGCTGTTAAAGGAACCAAATAATGCAAAGTCTCTGATGGGTCACATGGATTAAAAAGCAAACTGACACCACACATGCCCTTGCCACTTCCCAACTGCACATGCACATGGTCATTGTTCCCTAAGCCTAAAGCCTCCCATCGCTTAAAATTTAAATAACACCATCCTAACCCTTGCGTTCCTTCTCTTTGTTCTATTAAATCCATTTATCAAATAAGATTAATACAGTTAACAAAGACTCGTAATATATTTGAAAGTTAGTAAATTAATCAGTATTGAACTAACTTAAATTTATAATAAAAAAAAGCATTGCAAAAAAAAAAAAGTACACCCAAACTATTAAAAACTTCTTGTCACAATCACAAACACTCACAAATCAGAAAACCTTTTTTTTTTTCTTCAATCCTAATCCTAATATTATACACAAACAATTAATAACTCAGAATACAAACTATAGTTAGCACAATTACATATGCTCCAATTCAGCATGTACTTTCTCATCTTCTTGGTCAATAAATCAATCTCTTATTTTGTTGTAGCAAATTGAGGCATTCTATTCTATGGAGTACCACAGTAAGGCCTTGCTGCTGCAAGCAAGGTGCATTGCAAGTGCCTATGGCATGTGATTAAGTGGTCATTAGTTAGACCAGATGCCTGCATGAATGAGTGAACCACTGTTGGACCAACGAACCTGAACCCTCTCCTAACCATGTCTTTGCTTATGCTCTCTGATTTTGAGGTCTTTACTGGGATCTTGTGTCCAAATTTGTATTGGGTGCTGATTGGTTTGTTATTCACAAACCCCCATATGTATTTCTCAAATGATCCAAAGTCTTTTTTGACCTGTGAAGAATAATAATTTGCGAAAGCAAAATATATTAGCAAATCCCTTAATTAAGTGGATCATGTTTAATTTTTAATTATAACTGCTTTTTAAAAAAAACATCTGTATCTTAAATTTTAAAAAATATTGAAATTTTTTCATTTACTTAACAAAAAATTTATTCATATCATATTAAGAAGTCATATAAAATTATTTTTCAAACATAAATTAGGTACTAATCATTTGTAATTCTGAAAAAAAGTAACTACAAGTCTACAACTGTGTTGGCATATCATGTGACATTGATATTGATATTGATATAGTTTAAAGTTCAGAAGAGATGGATGAGCTCAAGTGGGGCCCAAGAATTAAGACTTAACTTACACTCCAGCCTATTGGAACTAGTTGCTGGTCTGCAACTTTATAGTTAATGGTTGAATTAAAAGAGAAAATAATAGGAAAATGCAGCTAAAAGCAAATCATCACTAATTAATACTCGAAGATTTATTTCTTAATAGAATATTCACTTAAATAAATTAAACCAGCTCAAACAAATATTTATGGAGCGCACATGATATGAAAAGAAGAGAGAGACCAAATAAGAAAACATTGATGATGGCACATTTTCCTAAGGTTTGATGCTTTGCTTATTAGTGGTTATTATTAGTTACTAGTACCTCTAAAATTCGGTTAGCATTATCAACAACTCCTCGAACTTTGCTGATATCAATGCCATATTCCGAACTTATAGACATCATTTGCTTATCAGTCAAGTTTGCCACGATTTCTGCATCAAATTCTGAAAATGCAGCCCTGCACATACAACTTCAAATCATTAGTTTCCTTCATTCACGGACAAAACCATTTATGCATAACGGTGGTTCAAGATTTTAATATGTATATTAAAGGTTTTTTAATATTGGATTATTTTAATATTTTTATTGTGACGTAATATTATAAGTTGACATAGAGATTATTAAAATAAACACAGAATTGAAAAAAAATAACCAGTACAATATTGAAACTCTAATATAATAGATACTGGAGTAAATAATCAAAAATACATATAAAAGAATTTAAAATGTGCAAAAATATACACACACAAAATTATAAATATTAAAGTACATCTCATAGATTGTTTAATAAACAAAAGTACCATAAAATTTGATATTTATAAATTTTTTATATATTTTTATCCATTATAAATAAATTTTAAGTATCCTTAGATATTTATTATTTTTGCCTATCCCAAACTTTTTCAGGTGAATATTATGGTTATGGGATAAAAATTTTAGCATTAGAAATGGGCTGAGTTATTTATCAATGAAAAAACAAGTATATTATTTAATATAAATTGCTTTAAGGCAAACCTGAAATCTTGACGTTTCTTCAAGGTTGAGGTCCAATCAGATCCAACTTGAGCACCGCTTAAAACTAGAAGTTCAAACAGCATCCTGATGAATTATTGCAACAATGGAAAGGAGTTATTGTCAGTCACAATCATTTGTGTTTGGTGTGATTTGTGTGTGTTTTTATTGATCTAAAAAGAAAAGGAGAGAACGTGTAGAAGGCTTACTTGTCATCATGAACTGGAACTCCCCACTCTTCATCATGATAGGCAATATAGATTGGATCTATTCATCAAAAACAGAAATTTGTATCAGCACATTTTGTTCTATTCCTGATAAAAGCTAGTATTTCAGTCTGATAACCAACCAAGCACTTTACAACAACGAAAATAAGTGTAAATAAAATTTGAATAAGTATAGAAATTAATTTTTAATTAGTTAATATTAATTAAATTTTTATTATAAAATGATTTCCGAATTCTTATTTTTTAAAATATTTAGAATTTAAAATTAGAAATTAAGACTAAAATTTAAAATTTAAAATTTATGATAAATTAATAATTTCAAATATTTACTGCAAAAAAATTCACTTTTTAATTAAATTTATAAAATTTTACTCTGTTTTTATTTAGTTTGCTTTGGTTTCAAATATAAATCACTTATTTTACTGAATTTTATAAAATTAATTATATGAATTAAATAATATCACTATATTCTAATATTCAGTTATAAGTGTTTTTTTTTTTTTAAATATAATAAAAGTTGATATATCTTGATGAAAAAAGAAATTTTATGAACTAATATCTTTTTAGTCAATATGCACTTAATTTTATTGTTGCTCTTCTTTAAAAAAATTAATTAGTTTTTTTAACAAAGATAAGGAGGGACAACTTCTTTGACGAGTAAAGATAACCTATATCATTTGAGTTATAACTCATTAAAAAAAATTAGTTAAACCTTTTATTCTTTTGAATTGTTACAAAAATATTGGTCCTATAATATTGTAATTATAACATATAAATAAATAAATAAAATAACTACCTGAATTTGGTGTGATAAAGCTGCACCTCTTCTCCTCGTCAATAATTTTAGAAGGAAGAGTGGTTGAAGAGGGATCAGGAAGAGGAACAACAACTCTTTCAAACTTTGCAGACTTTGATCTTCCGTAATGAGCGATCCTCATCTTCCTCTGAGCCTGCTGAAGCGCCATCTGCTCCCTCCTAACCGCCGCAATGCTCCCCGGCGAGTCAGTTATCAACGACGAAGAGTAACTCAGCGACGCCTCAACAACACAAGATCCTTCCTTGAAGCTCTTCGACTTCTTCCTCTCCAAGCTCGGAGCCTTTGTAACCGAGCTTCTCGGGATCACAATCTTCTCGGAGCTCGAGTTGAGGCCGTTGTTGCCGTCACTGCCTCCGGACGATCTCTTCACCGCCGGTGGCCTTGGTGACTTTGATTTCGGAGAAACCGGCGGCGTCGTCAACGAGCCTACTTTTCCTGGAAGAAGCGGCGGAGACAACACTTTCTTGATGGAGTTCCGCCTCTCGACGAGGCTTGGAACGCGGTTGCATGTTGGTTGAAGAACCGGCCTGCCGTTGATTCTGGCCATGGTTGCGGCGGTGTTGATGTTGGTGGCTTCTATGCCTACGGTTACCTTGGCCTTGGAGCTGCACATTTTTAATTATTAGTTGTGTGTGTAAAGGGGGAATTTAGAAAGTGTTTGCAGTAATGGCACAAAGCAGCTGTATTGGGAGGGGAAGGAAAGGGAAGATTTGTGAAGATGAGAGGGGATTGAAGGAAAAGGGAAGGGAGGGGCGAGGGGTTTTATAATTGCGGAGAAGGTAGGGACAGGTAAAGGGGAAGGGAGGGGAAGTTGTAACATGGGGAGGTGGGGATCTGCCATACAACCTCTTGTGAGGGGCATTGCCTTTTCCAAACTAAACCACGAGGCCTCAATGTCGTACTTCCCCTCTTTCTTTTGCCAAGTGGCAATAACATGTTTGGAAATAAATTTTTATAACACTATTTATTGTTTAGGCAATTTACTTAAATAAAATGTTTTGCTTCTAATTACCTAATATTTACATAAACTGTGTGCAATTAGGAGAATTATGTAATACTATCATTAAATTTTTTTATTTAAATAAATTAATTTATTTTTATAAGTTTAATTTTAATATATTATTTTTACAAAATATTATATAATTATTTAATTATATTCTTTTTATCTTAGTTAATTATTCACGTAATTTATGTAAAAAATACTCTTATCATTTTATATTAACTATCTCTTTTTATTTTTATTTTTGTTGCAAATTAAGTACTGCTTTTTAATTTTAATAAGTCATTAATTAATTTTTATTTATTATGCCTTCTACTATTTAGTAAAAAGAAAAAGTAAAAAAATTAAAGAATTAATAGAGAGAAAAAATAATATTAAAAATGTTTGTTTTTTTCTAATTGCTTATATTTTCAGCCAAACTTAATGATTATTTTAATACTTGTGCACAATTAAAAAATACATTTAATTTGAAATAGAAAAAGAAGGTATTTTTGTGATATTATATAATTATTTTATACTGATATCAAAATTTCTTTTTATTTAGGCTGTGTGTCTCTTTTTATTTTCAAATGTATACTAAAAAGTTTATATTTTTGTGCTTATGTATTTAGCTTATATGTTTCTATAATCCTAATTAACCACAATCTTATTTAAGACTCATCGTTTTATTTTTATAGAATAGAATGTACTATAAAATCCAAATGAGTCATTTGTTAAAAATTCTAAAAGCTAATGACTTTTTTAATTTTTTGCTGACTAAAGCTAACGATTTGATATATATGTTTACTGAGAAATATTAGTATAATAAAAGGATTCATTTAACACAAAGAATCAAAGGAAGCTTGTCAGTCACCAAAAAAAAAAAAAGGAAGCTTGTTAGAGGATTCGTTGGCTTGGGATATGGGGCTGTGCTGGCATAGTTAACCTACGAAGATTGAGTTTAGCTTGCCAAATCAGAGTGAGAAATTAATTAACCAATAATGCTATGTATTTAAGTGATTTTACTGACTAAGTCTAACTAAATTATTATAACCTCTTCTGTATTTATGCGTCATTTATATATTATCAAGTATAGATACTTTGTTGAAGCGTCTTATCCATGTGTCGAATATATTTTGGACACGATATTTATCGACATTCGTCCGACACGCATGTCTGCTGTGTCCAACCGTGTCTTAATAAAAAGTATAAAAATTCTTTTTCAAATACACTTGAACACACTTAAATATCATCACGTGTCAGTATGTCCAGTATTATTCTTAACATATATTTTTAAAATAAATTTAGATATAATATATATTATTATTCATTAAAATAAAAAATATTTTAAATACTTGATATAATTAAAATAAAACATTAAAAATAATTAAAAAATTAATTTACATTTTCATATCAATAAAATATCAAAATATCATTACGATTTATCTAAAAAATACTTTATGTTTTATATGTATGCGTATCCCCGTATCTTATAAGATTTTAAAATTTGCGTGTCGGCGTGTCCCGTATCTTGTCGTATCCGGTGTCCATGTGTTAGTGTCCGTGTATTATAGTTTATACGTAATTGACTTTTAAATGTAAATAACTTCCCACTTTTAACATAAACGACAAATTTCTTCTTCTTTTTCTTTTTCTTCTTTTTCGTTATCTTTGTCGTTATCGTTATCATCGTTATTGTTATTGTTATTGTTGAATTTTTGCCATGGTAATGATGTTGTCTAATCCAAAATTAATTTTGTATGTGTTTTTGTTCACTATTGAGTTTTTTTTGTGTACTTAATTTCGAACTGAGTTTATGAGTCGCAATCATTGTGTAATTTCGGTTCATTTCTGAGTTAATTATGTCACAGTTGTTATGTAATTTTGGTTTATTTCTGAGTTAATTGTATCGCAATCCACTATGTAATTTCGGTTCATTTCTGAGTGAATTAAGGTGTATTTGGACTCGTTGTCCTGCACAATTCAAAACTCTTTCTCCTCTTCCTCATCATATTCTGCTGCTTCTTCTTCTTCTTTTTTAACTTTTTCTTCTTCATCTTCTCCTTCCTTTTCATTTTTTATAGTTCTTATTTCACTCTTTTAAGAGGAATAAAACAAAAAAAGAGAAGAAAATATCAAACAAAAAAGAAGAAGAAACATATTGATGACGTTGTCTGAGACAAAATTAATTTTGGATGTCTTTTTGTTCATAATTCAGTCTTGTTTGTGTGCTTGTTTTCGAACTAAGTTTATGTGTTGCAATCATTACGTAATTTCGGTTCATTTCTAAGTTAATTGTGTCATAAATGTTATGTAATTTTGGTTCATTTCTGAGTTAATTGTGTCGCAATCCATTATGTAATTTTGATTCATTTCTGAATGAATTAAGATGCATTTGGACTCGTTGTCCTGCACAATTCAAAATCCTTTCTCCTCATCTTCTACTGCTTCTTCTTCTTCTTTTACATCTTTTTCTACATCTTCACCTTCTTAATTCATTTTTTCAAAATTCTTTTTGATTTACTCTCTTGAGAGAAATAAAACCAAGAAAAAGAGAAAAAAATATCAAACAAAAAAGAAGAAGAATCATATTAATAATATTGTTTGATCCAAAATTGATTTTGGATATGTTTTTGTTCATAATTCAGTCTTGTTTGTGTGCTTGTTTTCGAACCGAGTTTATGTGTCGCAATCATTATGATAAATTTCAGTTCATTTCTCAATTAATTGTGTCACAATTGTTATGTAATTTTGGTTCATTTATGAGTTAATTATGTTACAATCTATTATGTAATTTCGGTTCATTTTTTAGTTAATTGTGTCATAATCATTATATAATTTCGGTTCATTTCTGAATGAATAAAGGTGCATTTGGACTCGTTGTTCTAAATAATTCAAAACTCTTTCTCTTCACCGTCTACTACAATAATAACAATAATAGCGGCAACAAAAAAATACGATGAAAAGAAAACACGCGAAGAAAAAGAATGAGAAGAAGAAGAGTGAGAAGGAAAAGGAGAAGGAGGAGGAGGAAAAGAAACGCTAAGAAGAAGAAGATGACGATGACAATGATAAGCTCCGCACATGAACGTAAATGATTTGGTTGGAAGAATGATGTGATACGTGCAATCACGCTCTTTTTAATGAGTAGTTTTTATTAATGTTAAATCTGCTTAATTAAACTTGAATAACAATATTATTTGGATACATATATAGCAAATATGTTAATTAACAGATAAAAAGTATGCCCTGTATTTAGTGTTTTAGTTTTACACCAAACAGTATAATTTTCTATTTTTACATAATAATGATCGATTACGAGTTCATTTAATTTTTACTTTATTTTTTTAATTAATGTTTACATATAAGTAAAATAAATATTTCATTTATTAATATATGTAATTTTAGGATAATTTATGCATTTAAATACAAAATCAAATATCGAGTATAATGAGTACATAAAAAATATATATGAATTATTCAAACACTGCACCTATATACAGTATGTTAAAAAAAAGTTAAATTACACAGTTAGTTTTTACACTTTTAGTGATATTGCGAATTGGTCCCTACATTTTAAAAATTTATAATTGGTCTTTAAAAGAATTAAAATTTGTAATTTAGTTACCGCCGTTCAAAAAATGTTTGATTTAATATAATATTCTCAGCATATTTGCTGTTTTAAACATGTGAGCTACACATGCTTAACAATAGGGACCAATTTATAGTTTTAGTGAAAGTATAGATACTAACTGAGTAATTTAACAATTTGAAAATGACAAAAAACTCTCTAAATTATCTGAACCCACCCGACCCCTCTCTAGCTCTTTCACTCCCACTTTCTCACTTTTCAAAACGACACCCCAATCTTAGCGCTCTCTGTCTCTCACCTCGGTTCACCGTCGCTGCACTAGATCCATCGCATTTGTGCTCACGAGTCGGGTCTCGTCTCCTTCCTCCTCCATCTCAACTCTCTCATCCGACGACTTTTTCTTCTCTTCCAATCTCAATACTGAATACCGGTAAGTGGAAGAGAACAATTCCAGTCTCAAACATACTCAAATCGAATAATTCAATGTCTAAGAAGAAAATAGCAACAAATCAACGTAAAAATAGCAACTCAATTTATCAATGGATCCGACGCGACGACGGAGGCGAGAGGCACGGTGATGGTGAGTCGAGGTGAGAGATAGAGAGCGTTGGGGTTGTGGTGTCATTTTAAAAAATGAGAGAGTGAGAGTGAGAGAGTTGGGGAGAGGTGGGGTGGGTTCAGATAGCCTAAAATTTTTTTTATCATTTTCAAATGGTTAAATTACATGGTTAGTCTCCATACTTTTACTAAAATTGTAAATTGGTCCCTATTGTTAAACATGTGCAGCTCACATGTTTAAAATAGAGAATATATTGAGAATATTCTGTTAAATTAAACACCTTTTGAACGTAAAAAAAAATTTTAATTATCTTTAAAAACTTAATTACAAATTTTTAAAATATAAAAACTAATTTATAATTTTATTAAAAATATAGGGATCAATTGTGTAATTTAACCATAATTTTTTTTTTGATATCAGATGCATTCGAGATGTACTACGCTAGCGAAATGTATATATCTCGATGGCACAACATTGGAGATATGTGTTTAAAGATCTTGAGAGCACAAAATCTGAGATATGAAAAATTTATTTTGAATTTTGTATATCCAGAATAGTTACGTCTAAAATTTATTTGCATTAATCATATATTAATCGGTCTAATTACAATGATATGAACACCTAGCTGCGTTTAAGAAATTTTGATTGCAACAATGTTTCACTAAAAAGATATTTTATATAAATTTTATATTTTTGATGATATTTCATTTATATGTGTGCTAAAATTTAGTTATTCTTATAAAATATATGTTGAGTTATAAAATATATATTTAAAATTAATTAAATAACACATATATTTATATATAAATTTAAAATAAATAATTTAGTAATTGATTTTATATAATTAATCTTGTTAAAGAAAGTAGATTTAATAGGTTTTAAAATTTAGAGGGAAAAGGTAAAAACAAAAAGCAAACCCTCCTAATTGTGTTTTTTCATGCATATAACTTTGACAAATACAGTCGATTTGTGCCTTCTTCACCAAAAGGCTTTTTTTTATTTATTATTTCTCCATTGTGACCTTGTCTGTGTTGGAGTGAGAGTGATAGATAAGAAAGGTTAAATTTGTAAGAAATAAACCAATCATTGGGTCCATTGATTTTGATATGTATGGAATCTCATTCTCTTTTCGTTCTGCCTTTTGTATGTGTGTATATGATAGATGAGAGGAGTGTAAAGCAAATAAAACGGTTTGGGATAGTATAAAAAAAAGCGCACATGAGACCCTTTGTAATCACTACCGTCTACAGCATAGTTGGCACTAACAAAAAAGAGACAGTCTTGGAATTCAGTTGAAGTATAGTAAAAATAAAAGCATCTGCCCCATCAAATGTCAAAAATATTTTTTCCACAAAATTTTTTAGTAACCTTTTATAATATTATATTAAAATAGTAACGTTTAAAAATAAATATAATAATCTTATAAAATTTTACAATTTACTATCTAATAATTAAAAAAAGATGAATTCTATAATATAGAAAAAAAAATTCTTTTACATATGTATGTTTGTGTTATCAAAAGAGTAGTGTGATAAATGTTTAGAAAGAGAATAATTGAAGAGACAAAATTTGACATGTTGCAAATAAAATGTAGTGTATTTTGTTTTATGTAACATGAAAATGATGTATTGATTTTTTTTTTGTGACTAAATGATGTATTAATTAAATAGGCTAATTATATTTATATTAATTAATTATTAAAGATAATATTAGACTTTGTATGATTTTTTTTGTTTTTAGATTTTTTGAATGTACGCTCTCTCTCTAAAAATATTAATTTTATATACAAAAATTTATTAATATTTATTTATTTTAATATATATTTTTTTCTTTTTGATGACTTAGATATATTCAGTTTCACAAAAATAATTAATTGAATTTTTTTCATTAATTTTTATCTAAGTTAATAATTTTTCTTCCAACTCATGTTACTTGAAAAAGAGAATTCAATTAATTATTTTTATTTATATAATAAATATCATCTAAAAAATTAATTTTTACATACAAAAATTTATAAATATTTATTTTAAATTTAATTAATGAATGTATAATATATATTAAAAAAAGTATCATCTTTCTTCAACACACTTATATGCCTTCAAAGAGAAACTAATCATATAATTTTGTTAAATCTGTTCAGATATACTTTTTTCGTTTAATAAAATAATAAATATTAAATATTCACTCAATAACATAGTTTATTCATTATAAAAAATTAATAATTTAATTATAAATAATAAGTTGCATCTAAAATATTCCAATAATAACTTGAAATGTTTAATTTTTTTAGACAATTTTTTTTGAAATATTAATTATTAAAAGATTTTTCTTTTTTTTAGATTTGAAATTTTCTTTTAATTATTTTTATAAACAACTGTAAATAGATATTTTAATGCAAACAAAATAACAAGATATCGTCTATATAATACCAAAAGATAACTATATTTTCTTATATTTTTCTTGGTGTCTACCATATTTTTCTATATGTCTGGTGTTATATAAATTTTGGGTGTATATATTTTTAGTGAGTTTAATTTTGATGTATTGACTGTGTAAAATGTGTTTTACACAGTCGTGTAATTACATTTGGTCTTTTGGATGACAATTCACACCGTCTATAAAAAGTAATTATTTTTGTTAATGTAGTGTTACGTCATTAGATGTAAATATAAAATTATTTTATACTAACACTACATTAAAATTAAATTTATTTTTAATTTCTCTTTATAACAAAAAGTAAAATTTCTTATTACAATTTTTATTTTTAAAAAAATCAATTCTTTCAAAATATATATTCTCTCTTTCTGCACCATAAAAATGGCAATATTACAAATGCTATTTTGCTATCAATATTTTTTAAATAATTAAATATAAATTTTTTATTAATTAAAAAAATTTAAATATAAAAATAATTATAACAAATTATTTTTATAAAGATGTCAAGAATATGTGGTGTTTGAATAATATTTTTTTATAAATATCTATATGTACCCAGAATAATATTGACAGATATATTGATATAATATTTAAATTAAATATATATAAATATTACCGTTAATTTAAATGTATGTAAATACGTAAAGTTATATGTTTTTTGTTGGTTAAAATATGTAAATACATTTTTATATTTGTGAAACTGAATATATCTAAGTCATCGAAAAAAAGAATATATTAAAATAAATAAATATTAATAAATTTTTGTGTGTAAAGTTAATATTTTTGGAAAGAGAACGTACATTTAAAAAGTCCAAAAATAAAAAAATCATACAAGATCCAATATTATCTTTAATAATTAATTAACATAAATATAATTAGTCTATTTAATTAATACATTATTTACATGTTACATAAGACAAAATACACTATATTTTACTTGCAACATATCAAATCTAGTCTTTTCAATTACTCTTTTTTTAAACACTTGTCACACTATCCTTTTAACAACACAAACATATACATATAAAAATTTTTTTTTTTCTACATCATATAATTCATCTTAAAAAAAACATATTACCAAAAATAAAATAACATAAGAGGGACTTAGAGAATGAGGCCGTTGAGTCATAAGACTTGTATGTGGGGTTTCGGTGACACAACTCGGAGATTCCAACCACTCCCCCTCCCCCAAAAACAAAACAAACTTAAACCCACGTTATTTTCAAGTCTTTGATAAGCACTAATGTAATGTGTTTCTTTTTTCTCTGCTAATAAGGTTATTTTAGAAGATGATTTGTAAATATTTTTATCACATAAATATTTTATCAATATCAAAAATTAATTATCAAATTAATTATATATGTTTGTATATATTTATATATTATTTTATACTTTTTTTTAATAATCTCAGATACTAAAATAATTAAATTTATCATATAACAATAGTCAAAAAATTGTTCTATCGCAGTAGTATAATATAACTTTTCTATGAACACTACATATATGCATATTCTTATATAATTGTTGATTGGTAGTTGATATTTTGTGTTTATATAATATGAATAAAAATATACCATGACTAAGGAAACTGATTACTGTTGATATTTGTGTATTGTATTTAACAGAGGTCCTGATATTCAGTAACTTGCTGGCTCACTATATCATGAGACTAATGGAAGAAGATGCCATGGAGATTTGAACAGTTAAAGAGATTTTATTAGGTCTTAATTCGTTGGGTTTAAACTTTAAATACACATATACACTTGAGTTATATATATATAGCTTGATGATAACAATGTGGGCCGTCTTTTACTTTATCCTATCTATACAACCTAATAAAATTATGATAATAAATTATATATATGCATGCTCTCAATTTAGGCTTTTAAAAAAAAAATCATATTTACGTTTTTAATTAAAATTTAAATTTTTTTATCATTTTAGATATTACTTTTTTTATTTCACAATCAAGTACTATAACACAGTTAAAAGATGTACAATTGAGGAAGAGCACTATAATGCATTTGTTGTCAGCGTTATAATAGCGAAATAGATCTCAAACCATAGCACCGTATAATCACTGCATGTAGGGTCTTTTTAGATTTTTTTTACTATATGCTATTTGTCCACCTTTCATCTCATTCACCTTTCTAATCAGGTGCTCTGCTGTTTTTCTTCCCACATATATATTCAAACTACCTAAGACGAGATTTTATCATCTTTTCTATAATAGGCGATACTCTAACTTTCTCTCTTATATTTTTGTTCTTTATTTTGTCAATACATGTATAGCCGCTCTTCGATACGTGCTTCAAATGTTCGTGATATGAAGAGTTCTAGTGTTATTTAAAAGATATTAGTTTACATTTTTAAAATATTTTAATTTAATTTGATGTATTTTGATTTTGTTTATTTAATTATTAGATTGGTCCTTATGTTTTTGGTTTTAGAGTTTTCTATATTTTTGAAGAGGAGGAGAATGATATGAAAAAGAAGATAAACAAAATGACATGAATTGAAATTGAATAAGAAAGATACATTAAAATTGAAATAAAAATAAAAAAATAGGTTGAAATTGAATACAAAAAGAATCACTCTACTTTCTATCCAATTTCTTGATGCAACAAGAAAGGGACTCCTCAACATAACTTGTCAACGTCATAGTTTGGGAATTGAATCGAAGGGACTCCTCAACCTCTACCAAATTTCTCGATACAATAAAAGAGGGACTCCTTAACCTCAATTGTCTAAATCATGGTTTCATTACGAAACCAAAAATAAAGGAGTTTTCAAACATCTAAATCATTCTATATTACGATTATACTAGTTTATGAGGTATTTAATTATAACTTCTTATTAGGTTAAAATATAAAATTCTAAGCCCACAAACATAAGGCACAATCTAATAATTAAATAAATAAAATCAAAATACATCAAATTAAATTAAAACATTCTAAAAATGTAAACTAATATCTTCTAAATAACACTTGAACTCTTCATATCATGAACATTTGAAGCACACATCATTCTCCTCCTCTTCAAAGAAGATTCATCCTCAAATCTTATAGGAGAAAAAATAGTATATAAAAAGGACAATAATTAGAAAGAATATATTTTTTCTTTATCTTTTTCATATTTTACTTTTTTTTCACTCTTTTTTGCCCTATATGCTTTTTTTATTTTTTAAAATAATAAAATTAAGGGATAAGTATTATTTTGGTCCCTAACGTTTAAGGTTAGAATCGAAATCATCCTCAATGTAATTTTTGATTTATAATCATCCTTAACGTTTTTTTTTATTAAAATCGTTCTTTTTAATAATTTTTTTATTTTATTACTAAATTACCCTCTAATAAAAAAATTATAAAATTAAAAAAAAAAAGAAAAGGACCCAAGGGGGGAGGGGAGGGGAGAAAGGAAAAGGGAAAGGATGCTGGGGAAAGGGAGACGGGGAAGGGGGGAAAGGGAAGGGGGAGCCTCGGCATTCCAGTGCCGTCGTCGTGAATTCCAGTGCCGTCATTGCCACCTTTGAGTCCTTCGCCACCGAGCACGAGCCAGCGAGAGAGGAGATTCGAGAAAGAGATTGAGACCGCTGGTGGAGGGGAGGAGGCTACTGCCATAGCCGCCGCCACCATCGCGACACCTGCATCGTCGCCAATCTGCCCGCGAGCCGTCGCCACAACCGCAAACAGAGGAAGACGTCGTCGCCGTTTATGCATGCTTCTGCCGCCGTAGAGTGCGTCACTGAGAAGGGGAGCTGGTGGACAAAATTGTGATCCATGTTCTAATTATTTTGAGATGAAGGCTTCTAAGGGGCACCAGCTGAATTCACAACTCCGTTCAACTAACCAGCAAGTGTACTGGGTCGTCCAAGTAATAAAACCTTACGTGAGTAAGGGTCGATCCCACAGAGATTGTTGGTATGAAGCAAGCTATGGTCACCTTGTAAATCTCAGTTAGGCAGATTAAAATTGTTTATGGGTTCGAAAATAGAAATAATAAAATAGAAATAGATGATATAATAAAAGGGATAGAATACTTATGTAGATTCATTGGTAGGAATTTCAGTTAAGTATATGAAGATGCTGTATGGCTCAAGGACGCCTGCCCTCCTACTGCTTCAACTCAATCCTTCTTACTCCTTTCCATGGCAAGCTGTGTATAGGGGTTCACCATCAGCGGTGGCTACTTTCAATCCTCTCGGGAAAATGGTCCTCTGCGGCTGTCACTCGCATGGCTAATCGTCTGGAGGCATCACCCATGGTTGATGGCTACATCCCATCCTCGCAGTGAAAACTAATGCTCACGCACTCTGTCACAGTACGGCTAATCACTGGTTGGTTCCTGCGCCTACTGGAATAGAATCCCTTGATTCTTTTGCGTTTGTCACTAACGCCCAGCACTTGCAAGTTTGAAGCACGTCACAGTCATTCATTACCGGAATCCTACTCGGAATACCACAGACAAGGTTAGACTTTCTGGATTCCCAGGATCCTACTCGGAATACCACAGACAAGGTGAGACTTTCCGGATCCTCATAAATGCCGCCATCTATCTAGCTTATACCACGAAGATTCTGTTGGGGAATCTAAGAGATACACATTCAAGCTCTGTTGCATGTAGAACGGAAGTGGTTGTCAATCACGCGCGTTCATAAGTGAGAATGATAATGAGGGTTATCTAACTCATCACATTCGTCATGTTCTTGGGTACGAATGAATATCTTGGAATAAGAATAAGAGAGATTTGAATAAAAGAAAATAGAACTTCATTAATACTTGAGGTACAGCAGAGCTCCACACCCTTAATCTATGGTGTGCAGAAACTCCACCGTTGAAAATACATAAGTAAAAGAGGTTCAGGCATGGCCGAATGGCCAGCCCCCATGATCTGAGAACTATGCGTCCCAAGATGTCAAATACATTAGTTAAATGTTCTATTTATAATAAACTAGCTCCTAGGGTTTACATGAGTAAGTAATTGATGCATAAATCCACTTTCGGGGCCCACTTGGTATATGTTTAGGCTGAGCTTGATCAATCCACGAGCTGAGGCTTCTCTTGGAGTTGAACTCCGAGTTATGACGTGTTTTGGGCGTTCAACTCCGGATCATGACGTTTTTCTGGCGTTTAACTCCAGACAGCAGCATGTACTTGGCGTTCAACGCCAAGTTACGTCGTCATTCTTCGAATAAAGTATGGACTATTATATATTGCTGGAAAGCCCTGGATGTCTACTTTCCAACGCCGTTGAGAGCGCGCCAATTGGAGTTCTGTAGCTCCAGAAAATCCATTTCGAGTGCAGGGAGGTCAGATTCCAACAGCATCAGCAGTCCTTTTGTCAGCCTTCTTCAGAGTTTTGCTCAATTCCCTCAATTTCAGCCAGAAATTACCTGAAATCACAGAAAAACACACAAACTCATAGTAAAGTCCAGAATTGTGAATTTAACATAAAAACCAAGGAAAACATCCCTAAAAGTAGCTTGAACTTACTAAAAACTACCTAAAAACAATGCCAAAAAGCGTATAAATTATCCGCTCATCACAACACCAAACTTAAATTGTTGCTTGTCCCCAAGCAACTGAAAATCAAATAGAATAAAAAGAAGAGAATATACTATAAATTCAGAAATATCAATGAATATTAATTATAATTAAATGAGCGGGACTTGTAGCTTTTTGCTTCTGAACAGTTTTGGCATCTCACTTTTTCCTTTGTAGTTTAGAGGGATTGGCGTCTCTGGGGAACTTAGAATTTGGGATAGTGTTATTGACTTTCTTAGTTAAGCATGTTGATTCTTGAACACAGCTACTTTTTGAGTCTTGGCCGTGGCCCTAAGCACTTTGTTTTCCAGTATTACCACCGGATACATAAATGCCACAGACACATAACTGGGTGAACCTTTTCAGATTGTGACTTAGCTTTGCTAAAGTCCCCAGTTAGTGGTGTCCAGAGCTCTTAAGCACACTCTTTTGCCTTGGATCACGACTTTAACCACTTAGTCTCAAGCTTTTCACTTGGACCTTCATGACACAAGCACATGGTTAGGGACAGCTTGATTTAGCCGCTTAGGCCTGGATTTAATTTCCTTGGGCCCTCCTATCCATTGATGCTCAAAGCCTTGGATTCTTTTTACCCTTGCCTTTTGGTTTTAAGGGCTATTGGCTTTTTCTACTGTTCCTTCTTTTTCTATATGCTCTTTTTAGCCATTTTTTTTCACTGCTTTTTCTTGCTTCAAGAATCAATTTCATAATTTTTCAGATCATCAATAACATTTCTCTTTGTTCATCATTCTTTCAAGAACCAACAATTTTAACACTCATAAACAACAATATCAAAAGACATATGCACTGTTCAATCATTCATTCAGAAAACAAAAAGTATTGTCACCACATCAATATAATTAAACTAAATTCAAGAGCTATTTTCGAAATTTATGTACTTCTTGTTCTTTTGAATTAAAATATTTTTCATTTAAGAGAGGTGAAGGATTAATGGATTTTATTCATAGCTTTAAGGCATGGTTACATACTAATGATCATGAAATAAAGACACAAAACATAGATAAACATAATACTAAAAACCGAAAACAGAAAGAAATAAAGAATAAGGAATGAATCCACCTGAGTGAGGGTGGCGTCTTCTTGAAAGTGCAATGGTGCTCTTTGAGCTCCTCTATGTCTCTTCCTTGCTTCTGTTGAATGATTCATAGTAATTTTGGTGTTTCTACCCTTAGTTGCTTCTAATGTTTGTGTGGAAGACAACTTATCCCCTGAGGTATCTCAGGGATCTCTTGATTTGCAGCCACATGTTCTACCACTGAGCTATGACGGCTTATATTTTTGTCTTTCCATCTCCCATGACTCAGAGGTGGAAGCTTTTTGTCTTCCCTTTGAGGTTTCTCTGGCTTTAGGTGCCATTAATGGTAATGGTAAAGCAAAAAAAAGCTATGCTTTTACCACACCAAACTTAAAATATTGCTCGCCCTCAAGCAAGAAAAGAAAGAAGAGAAGAAGAAGAAGAAGAAAATGGAGGAGAGTGAGGGGAGATGGGTTCGGCTATATGGGTGGGATTGGGTGGTAAGGAGAAGTTGAATTGTAAAGGTAGGTGGGGTGTATGGGGAAGAGTGGATGGTGAATGAAAAACAGAAGGGATGACCATCAATGGAGAGAGAGAGGGCGAGGTAGGTGGGGATCCTGTGAGGTTCACAGATCCTGAGGTGTCAAGGAATTCCATCCCTGCACCATATAGGCATGTAAAATGCCTTCATGTATCATTCTGGCGTTTAAACGCCCATTGGTGCATGTTCTGGGCGTTCAACGCCCATGTAATGCATGTTTCTGGCGTTGAACGCCAGTTTCATGCTTGTTCCTGGCGTTCAGCGCCAGTTTGTCCTCTCTGTGCACCATCCTGGCGTTTAACGCCAGGTTGTTGCTTGTTTTGGGCGTTCAGCGCCAGAATGGTGCTCTGTTCTGGCGTTGAACGCCGGCCAGATGCACCTTACTGGCGTTGAACGCCAGTCTGCGCTGCCTCCAGGGTAAAAATTTTTTTCTTCTGTTTTTGACTCTGTTTTTAATTTTTTTGATTTTTTTCGTGACTCCTCATGATCATGTACCTAATAAAACACAAAAATAACAAGGAAACAAAATAAAATAAAATTAGATAAATAAAATTGGGTTGCCTCCCAACAAGCGCTTTTTTTTTTTTAATGTCAATAGCTTGACAGTGGCTCTCATGGAGCCACATGGTGATCAGGTCAATTTAGTGTGTAGTCCCAACACCAAACTTAGAGTTTGGATATGGGGTTTGAACACCAAACTTAGAGTTTGGTTGTGGCCTCACAACACCAAACTTAGAGTTTGACTGTGTGGGCTCTTCTTGACTTTGAACTGAGAGAAGCTCTTCATGCTTACTCTCTTTTGTCACAGAGGGATGGCCATGTGCCTGAAACACAAGGTAGTCCCCATTCAATTGAAGGACTAACTCACCTCTGTTGACATCTATCACAGCTCCTGCTGTGGCTAGGAAAGGTCTTCCTAGGATGATGCATTCATCATCTTCCTTCCTAGTGTCTAGGATTATGAAATCAGTAGGGATGTAAAGGCCTTCAACTTTTACTAGCACGTCCTCTACTATTCCATAAGCTTGTCTCATGGACTTGTCTGCCAATTGTAATGAGAACAAAGCAGGTTGTACCTCAATGATCCCTAGCTTCTCCATTACAGAGAGTGGCATAAGATTTATCCCTGACCCAAGATCACATAGAGCTTTTTCAAAGCTCATGGTGCCAATGGTGCAAGGTACTAAGAACTTGCCAGGATCTTGTTTCTTTTGAGGTAGAGTTCTCTGAATCCAAGTATCTAGTTCACTAATGAGCAAGGGAGGTTCACTTTCCCAAGTCTTATTACCAAACAGCTTGGCATTCAGTTTCATGATAGCTCCTAAGTATTGAGCAACTTGCTCACCAGTCACATCTTCATTCTCTTCAGAGGATGAATATTCTTCAGAGCTCATGAATGGCAGAAGGAGATTTAAAGGAATCTCTATGGTCTCTAGATGAGCCTCAGATTCCTCTGGATCCTTAATAGGAAACTCCTTCTTGCTTGAGGGACGTCCCAGGAGGTCTTCCTCACTAGGATTTTCGTCCTCCTCCTCCTTTGTGCATTCGGCCATATTGACTATGTCAATGGCCTTGCACTCTCCTTTTGGATTTTCTTCTGTATTACTTGGGAGAATACTGGGAGGAGTTTCAATAACTTTCTTACTCAGCTGGCCCACTTGTGCCTCCAGATTTCTGATGGAAGATCTGGTTTCATTCATGAAACTGAAAGTGGCCTTTGACAGATCAGAGATTATATTGGCTAAATTAGAATTGTTTTGTTCAGAATTCTCTGTCTGTTGCTGAGAAGATGATGGATATGGCTTACTATTATTCAGCCTGTTGCGTCCACCATTGTTAAAACCTTGTTGAGGTTTTTGTTGATCCTTCCATGAGAAATTTGGATGATTTCTCCATGATGAGTTATAGGTGTTTCCATAAGGTTCACCCATGTAATTAACCTCTGCCATGGCAGGGTTCTCAGGATCATAAGCTTCTTCAGAAGCTGCCTCTCTAGTACTGTTGGATGCATGTTGCAGTCCATTCAGATTTTGAGAGATTATGTTGACCTGTTGAGTCAACATTTTGTTCTGAGCTAATATGGCATTCAGAGCATCAATTTCAAGAACTCCTTTCTTCTGAGGTACCCCATTGTTCACAGAATTCCTCTCAGAAGTGTACATGAACTGGTTATTTGCAACCATGTCAATGAGTTCTTGAGCCTCTTCAGGCATTTTCTTCAGGTGGATAGATCCACCTGCAGAATGGTCCAGTGACATTTTCGAAAATTCAGAGAGACCATAATAGAATATATCTAAAATGGTCCATTCTGAAAACATGTCAGATGGACATCTTTTGGTCAGCTGCTTGTATCTTTCCCAAGCTTCATAGAGGGATTCACCATCTTTTTGTTTGAAGGTTTGAACATCCACTCTCAGCTTGCTCAGCTTTTGAGGAGGAAAGAATTTATCCAAGAAGGCAGTGACCAGCTTATCCCAGGAGTCCAGGCTATCCTTGGGTTGTGAATCCAACCATACTCTAGCTCTGTCTCTTACAGCAAAAGGGAAAAGCATGAGTCTGTAGACTTCAGGATCAACTCCATTCGTCTTTACAGTCTCACAGATCTGCAAGAACTCAGTTAAAAACTGATAAGGATCTTCAGATGGAAGTCCATAAAACTTGCAGTTTTGTTGCATTAATGCAACTAGTTGAGGCTTAAGCTCAAAGTTATTGGTTCCAATGGCAGGAATGGAGATGCTTCTTCCATCAAACTTGGACGTTGGTTTTGTGAAGTCACCAAGCATTCTCCTTGCATTATTATTATTTTCGGCCATCTCCTTCTCTTGTTCTAATGTTTCTGAAAGGTTACCTTTAGAATAATTAACTTTAGCTTCTCTTAATTTTCTCTTCAGAGTCCTTTCAGGTTCTGGATCAATTTCAACAAGAGTGCCTTTATCCTTGTTCCTGCTCATATGAAAGAGAAGAAAACAAGAAGAGGAATCCTCTATGTCACAGTATAGAGATTCTTTTATGTTAGTAGAAAAAGAAGGGGGTAGAAGAGTGAAGAAGGATTCGGATTTTTGGATGAAGAGAGGTGAAGAGAAGTGTTAGTAATTAAATAATTAAATAGAAGAAGAAAAGAGAAGAGAAAATTCGAAAATAAGTTTGAAAAGGAGTTAGTGATTTTCGAAAATTAGAGATAAAATGTAATTAAAATTAAAACATGAAACAATTAATTAATTAAAAAGAATTTTTGAAAAAGAGAGAGATATTTTCGAAAATAGAAAAGGGAGAAGTAGTTAGGTGGTTTTGAAAAAGATAAGAAACAAACAATAAGTTAGTTAGTTGATTGAAAAAGATTTGAAATCAAAATTGAAAAAGATAAGAAGATAGAAAGTTAGATAAGATATTTTGAAATCAAATTTTGAAAAAGATAAAATTTTTGAAAAAGATAAAATAAAAGATAAAAAAGATTTAATTCAAAAATTTTGAAATTATTTACTTCACTAACAAGAAACTACAAGATAAGATTCTAGAACTTAAAGATTGAACCTTTCTTAACAAGAAAGTAACAAACTTCAAAATTTTGAACCAATCACATTAATTATTAGTGAATTTTCGAAAATTACATATAAAGATAAGAAAAAGATTTTTGAAAAATAATTTTTTTTTTAAATTTTCGAAAAAAAGAAAAAAGTGAAAAAGATATGATTTTTGAAAAAGATTTTGAAAAGATAAGATTTTTAAAATTGAAATTTTGACTTGACTTGTAAGAAACAACTAATTTTGAAAAATTTTTGACTAAGTCAACCCAAAATTTCGAAAATTTGGAGGAAAATAACGAAAAGATATATTTTTAATTTTGAATTTTTAATTATGAAAGAGAAAAACAACAAAAATACTTAATGCATGAAATTTTTAGATCAAAACAATGAATGCATGCAAGAATGCTATGAATGTCAAGATGAACACCAAGAACACTTTGAAGATCATGATGAACATCAAGAACATAATTTTGAAAAATTTTTGATGCAAAGAAAACATGCAAGACACCAAACTTAGAAATCTTTAATGCATGGAAAATATGAATGCAAAAATGCACATGAAAAACAAGAAACAACACAAAACCAGAAATCATCAAGATCAAACAAGAGGACTTATCAAGAACAACTTGAAGATCATGAAGAACATTTTGAATGCATGGGATTTTCGAAAAAAAATGCAATAAAAATTTTTAAAGCATGCAATTGACACCAAACTTAAAAATTGACTCAAGACTCAAACAAGAAACACAAAATATTTTTAGTTTTTATGATTTTTTAATTTTTTTTTGGATTTTTATTAATTATTTTCGAAAATAATGTTAGGAAAAATGAAAACTAAAAGAAAAATTTTGAAAAAGATTTTTGAAAAGAAAATTACCTAATCTGAGCAACAAGATGAACCGTCAGTTGTCCATACTCGAACAATCCCCGGCAACGGCGCCAAAAACTTGGTGGACGAAATTGTGATCCATGTTCTAATTATTTTGAGATGAAGGCTTCTAAGGGGCACCAGCTGAATTCACAACTCCGTTCAACTAACCAGCAAGTGTACTGGGTCGTCCAAGTAATAAACCTTACGTGAGTAAGGGTCGATCCCACAGAGATTGTTGGTATGAAGCAAGCTATGGTCACCTTGTAAATCTCAGTTAGGCAGATTAAAATTGTTTATGGGTTCGAAAATAGAAATAATAAAATAGAAATAGATGATATAATAAAAGGGATAGAATACTTATGTAGATTCATTGGTAGGAATTTCAGTTAAGTATATGAAGATGCTGTATGGCTCAAGGACGCCTGCCCTCCTACTGCTTCAACTCAATCCTTCTTACTCCTTTCCATGGCAAGCTGTGTATAGGGGTTCACCATCAGCGGTGGCTACTTTCAATCCTCTCGGGAAAATGGTCCTCTGCGGCTGTCACTCGCATGGCTAATCGTCTGGAGGCATCACCCATGGTTGATGGCTACATCCCATCCTCGCAGTGAAAACTAATGCTCACGCACTCTGTCACAGTACGGCTAATCACTGGTTGGTTCCTGCGCCTACTGGAATAGAATCCCTTGATTCTTTTACGTTTGTCACTAACGCCCAGCACTTGCAAGTTTGAAGCACGTCACAGTCATTCATTACCGGAATCCTACTCGGAATACCACAGACAAGGTTAGACTTTCTGGATTCCCAGGATCCTACTCGGAATACCACAGACAAGGTGAGACTTTCCGGATCCTCATAAATGCCGCCATCTATCTAGCTTATACCACGAAGATTCTGTTGGGGAATCTAAGAGATACACATTCAAGCTCTGTTGCATGTAGAACGGAAGTGGTTGTCAATCACGCGCGTTCATAAGTGAGAATGATAATGAGGGTTATCTAACTCATCACATTCGTCATGTTCTTGGGTACGAATGAATATCTTGGAATAAGAATAAGAGAGATTTGAATAAAAGAAAATAGAACTTCATTAATACTTGAGGTACAGCAGAGCTCCACACCCTTAATCTATGGTGTGCAGAAACTCCACCGTTGAAAATACATAAGTAAAAGAGGTTCAGGCATGGCCGAATGGCCAGCCCCCATGATCTGAGAACTATGCGTCCCAAGATGTCAAATACATTAGTTAAATGTTCTATTTATAATAAACTAGCTCCTAGGGTTTACATGAGTAAGTAATTGATGCATAAATCCACTTCCGGGGCCCACTTGGTGTATGTTTGGGCTGAGCTTGATCAATCCACGAGCTGAGGCTTCTCTTGGAGTTGAACTCCGAGTTATGACGTGTTTTGGGCGTTCAACTCCGGATCATGACGTTTTTCTGGCGTTTAACTCCAGACAGCAGCATGTACTTGGCGTTCAACGCCAAGTTACGTCGTCATTCTTCGAATAAAGTATGGACTATTATATATTGCTGGAAAGCCCTGGATGTCTACTTTCCAACGCCGTTGAGAGCGCGCCAATTGGAGTTCTGTAGCTCCAGAAAATCCATTTCGAGTGCAGGGAGGTCAGATTCCAACAGCATCAGCAGTCCTTTTGTCAGCCTTCTTCAGAGTTTTGCTCAATTCCCTCAATTTCAGCCAGAAATTACCTGAAATCACAGAAAAACACACAAACTCATAGTAAAGTCCAGAAATGTGAATTTAACATAAAAACCAAGGAAAACATCCCTAAAAGTAGCTTGAACTTACTAAAAACTACCTAAAAACAATGCCAAAAAGCGTATAAATTATCCGCTCATCAGGAGCCCAACATGAGGAGGGCGGTGCACGAAGGAGAGAGAGAGAGAGAGAAGAATCCGAGGCTGAGTTGGGTTCCTACCACCACCGATTTGCCCAGCTATCATCGTACGCTTTGTCGCTGCCACTGGTGATTGATAAACCACTATTTTATGGTTTATCTTGTGCTAAATAGAGTGGATTTTATCAATCTTTTATACACTTATTCATATGAAATACATGGTTTTACACTTTCCTTCCTAAATTGATGCTATGACTGAAAACATGCTCCTTTGGCTCTAAATTCGCTATTTTTAATCCTCTCTTATTTCCATTCGATGCCGTGATATGTGCGTTAAGTGTTTTCAGAGATTACAGGACAGGAATGGCTTAGAAGATAGAAAAGAAGCATGCAAAAGAGGAAGGAACACAAGGAATTAAAGATTTCATGGGCGAGCAGCGACGCGCACGCGTGGAGCGACGCGTACGCGTGGCCAGGAGAAAGTGCATCGACACGCACGCGTGGAACGACGCGTATGCGAGAGTAGAAGAATGCACATCGACGCATACGCGTGATAGGCTGTCACGTGTTGCAGATATTAGAATTCGCTGGGGGCGATTTTTGGGCCCCTTTTCCACCCAGTTTCAGGCCCGAAAGTCTAGATTAGAGGCAGGGGTGTAGCTGAGACTTGGACACTTTTCATTCTCACTTAGTTTTAGTTTTTAGTGGGGAATCTTAGAGAAAAACACTACTTCTCCTAGGGTTCTTAGATTTTAGTTTTATGTTTTTGCATTGGGTATTGAGAGAGCTATTCTACCTTTGATTGAAGTCTTCATCATTCTAGTTTGCTTTTCCATTACCTTACTCTTTTATTTTCCATTTAATTTGCTCATGGTCATATATGGATATTGTTAATTTTGGGATTTATTAATATAATGAACAACTTTTACATTTAATTCTATTTCTTGTTTGAATTCCTTCAATTAATTATCAGCTTTAAAATTTTCTTTTATTCATTTATTTTATTTACCATGTCTCTTAATTGTTCTTATTCCATGTTGTTGAAAAATGGCATCCATGTTATGATTTAAAACTCTCAACTTGGCTTGGGAGTTGATTAATTAGAACTCCTTGAATTGGAATACTCAAGAGTTAATTTGTAATTGGGGGTTGCTAGCTAACTCATTTTTCACTAACTCTAATCCTTCCTTAGGAAGGGATTAGGACTTGTGAACCAGAGTTAGTATTACCCACTTGACCTTCCTTTGCAAAGGATAACTGAGTGGAAGCGACAACTTTTACTATTACACTTGGGAAAGTCAACAAGGACAGAAACTCCAATTAATCTTCTCTCAGCCAAGGCCTTTTAATTCAAATACGTAACATCCATTGCTATGATTCACTGCTTTTATTTTTAGTTATTTATTTTTCCGTTCTCAAACCTTAAAATTTCTCAGAAAATTCCTTATCAATAATTTGTACTCTTTTGTTCACTCTTTGAGAAACGACCTAGGAATTCTACTCGCAGTTAATTGATTCTAAATTGTCACAACTCTTTTTAAATTGATAAGTGAAATTTTAGTCAGTTAGGAACTATACTCACAACGTTAATTTACTAGAAATTCTTAACTGGCAATTTTCTACCCGTCAGTGATGGGTAGCCAAGCTGCCGCTTGAGATGGCTGCCAGATGCATCTGCTTCTTCTTCTGTGTTTGTGTCTGTGTCTATTTTTGCTTCTGCTTTGCTTTTACTTCTGACTCTGCTTCCGATTTTGATTTTGATTTATTATTTTTTTGATTGTTTTATTGTTGAAGTTGATGTTGTTGTTTCTAAATTTGAATAATGTGTTATTGTTTGTGTTCTTGAATCTGATTATTAGTATTTAATGGGAGTAAGGAAGGTGATGGTGGTGAAGTAAGGGAGGTGGTGATGGTAAAAGTGTTGGTGGTGGTGGAGGATATTTTTGTCTGTAAAAAGTTAAAAGGACGATTTTAATACAAAAAAAAACATTAAGGGTGATTCTAAATAAAATATTACGTTGGAGACGGTTTCAATTATGACCTTAAACGTTATGGACCAAAACAATACTAACCCCTAAAATTAACAATAATGACAAAATAATAATGAAATACAAGCGGAAAATAAAAAAAGCAAGAACATAAAGAAAGACGTGACTGACATTAGACTCTTTTTTTTAATAAAAGGAGAACAAATATAGATTAATAAGAATTAATCTAATACTTAAAATCCGATACCAAATGATAAAAATAAAAGGATAAATAAGACAAGAATTGAAATTGAATAGAAAAGATAAATTGTAATTGAAATAGAAACAAAAAGGATAGATTGAAATTGAATACAAAGAGAATCACTCTACTTTCTACTCAATTTCTTGACGCAACAAGAAAGAGACTCCTCAACTAACTTGTCAATGCCATAGTTTGGGAATTAAATCGAAGGGACTCCTCAACCTCAATTGTCCACACCACGGTTTCATCATGAAACCAAAAATAAAGGGATTTTTAAACCTCTAGATCATTCTATACAATGACTACCCTAGTTTATGAGGTATTTATAACTTCTTATTAGGTTAAAATATAGAAAACTTTAAGCTCACAAACATAAGGCCCAATCTAGTAATTAAATAAATAAAATCAAAATACATCAAATTAAATTAAAATATTCTAAAAATGTAAACTAATATCTTTTAAATAATACTTGAACTTTTTATATCACGAACATTTGAAGCATGTATCACGCTCATCCATATCAGCATCCTCATCTATGCCACACTTAACTTATGTTTATACTCACCTTTTGCCGTCCAACACTCTTTTTTCACATAACATAGCTGGTCTAATGGTAGTGTGATAACCTTTTTTTAAAGTTTTAAAGGTACCTTTTTGACGCATATAAAACCTGACGCTATTCGCCACTTTTTACAGTCTGCTTGTATTCGATGTTTTACATCCTCCTTAATTTTTTTATTATCATGTATGGTACATACAAGATACTTAAAACACTTTTCTTGCGGTAAGATGGCCTATCCAATTTTCACTTATATGTCATTATTTTTCCTCGCAAATAAACTTACACTTCATATATACTGTTTTACTACAGTTTATGCTCAAAACGTATTCCTATAAAACTTATCTCTACAACTTTAACTTTTGATTTAAATCTTGCTTTGTTTCTTCCATAAAGACGATATTATCAGAAAAAGTATGCACCATGTAAGAACTGTGACTAATTAATTGTCTAATTAGTTAATTAATATTGCCTATATTAGATTCTGAAAAATTAGAATGAGAATTTAAGGATTTAAATATGATTTTTGGACTCAGCAGATTTTTCTGAGTCAGAAAATGTATTTTCTGCGAAAAATCGAGAAAAATCGCGAACCAGCAGTCGAACCGGTCGAACCGGTTTAAGTCTGCCCGGTACTATGTGAGAAAAATTTAAAATAGTCAAAAACCATAGAAAAACATTAGAAATGGAAAACCGGGCATTAATTTTAAAGGTTTGGCCCAAAGTTAGGCCAAACAGGCTAAAAACGCTAACGGGTTGGACCAGGCCTAAGTTTAGCCCAGGCCCAACATATATAAATACCCAATTTGACCCATTTCAGCATCATAAAACACATGAACACAACCCTAGCAGCTGCATTGAGGAAGAGAGAATACACTATTCATCCTCTTCTTCAATTGATTGTATCTTGAGCTATGGAGCTCCGATCGCCGCACCGTTTGCGGCCACGCGTTCTTCGTGAAGAGCTCTACAAAATTCACCCAAGAAACTGGTAAGGTAATCACAAAATCCTTCTCACTTCTTCTCTCCAAAATTTCGAAATTTTTGGGTTTTGTGTTAAGTGAATTTTTGTGATTTTGAGTGTTTAGGTGCACTCTAGCCTTTGATTGACATTGAAATTAGCTTCTAAAACTATTGGGCAAGATAAGAAGTCTTGAACTCTTGTGAAATTTTATTTATGATGAGCCCTAAGTTGATTAGTGATGATTTATGTGTATTATAGCTTGAAGTTGTGATTATTGGCAATTATTAGAGCTTGTTGGTGCTTGTTGGAGTTAAATCGGTGGCTTGCTTGTGATTGGTAGCTCGTTTTGCACTCAATTTGAGTTTTGGTACATATTGGAAATCGGCCAAGGTATAGTTTTGATTTCCTCTATGTAGTATATAATATTTCTAGACACTTAGGCTAGTGACCCATAGGGTAGGTTTGAAATGGTATGGTTGTTGATGTTGGTTAGTTGATGAGGTATGATGAATTAATATTGTTAATGTTGGTAATTAATGATGTTGAGATATGATGTATGATGAATTTGGATGAATTAATATTGTTGATCATTAATATGGAGTATGAATGAGTTTAATGATGAAGATTGATAGTGATAGAATGATGATTGGTGAATATGTTGGTGGAAAATTGTTTGTAATGTTATATATTTAATAATTGAGATTGAGAATGATGAAGTGTTATGGAAAAATTGGTATGAATGGTGAATTATGACCCAAGAGGGTAGATTGTGATGTAAATTGGAGTTTGGTATTGTTTTGGTTTGATGTTGGTTGAGAATTTGAAAAATTGAGTACTTGTGAAATTTTGGTAAAAAGGGAATTTTTGATGAACTTCCAAGAATCATATCTTGAGCTACCTTGCTTGCAATTCAATGCTTTTTATACCAAATGAAAGATGATTGAACAAGCTTTAAAATGGTTTAAATTTTGTGGAAATCCGATTTCGGTAGAGGAAGATATGATTGTGGGAAGTTTGGTGTCCAAATCTGAAATTCTACAATGTTGCAGAATTTTTGTGATTTTTGGTTTGTGTGCGCACGCACAACTGGTGTGCGAAATTGTGATCACTACTTTTCACAACTCAAATAATCCCTAGTAATGGCCCCAAAAACTTGGTGCTCAATACCATGGCATAAACACAACTTTGCACAACTAACCAGCAAGTGCACTGGGTCGTCCAAGTAATAAACCTTACGCGAGTAAGGGTCGATCCCACGGAGATTGTTGGTATGAAGCAAGCTATGGTCACCTTGTAAATCTTAGTCAGGCAGACTCAAATGGGTATAGATGATATATGAATAAAACATAAAGATAAAGATAGAGATACTTATGTATATCATTGGTGAGAGCTTCAGATAAGCGTATGAAGATGCTTGATCCCTTCCGTCTCTCTGCTTTCCTACTGTCTTCATCCAATCCTTCTTACTCCTTTCCATGGCAAGCTTATGCAAGGGTTTCACCGTTGTCAGTGGCTACCTCCCATCCTCTCAGTGAAAATGTTCAACGCACCCTGTCACGGCACGGCTATCCATCTGTCGGTTCTCGATCAGGCCGGAATAGAATCCAGTGATTCTTTTGTGTCTGTCACTAACGCCCCGCCCTCAGGAGTTTGAAGCACATCACAGTCATTCAATCATTGAATCCTACTCAGAATACCACAGACAAGGTTAGACTTTCCGGATTCTCTTGAATGCCGCCATCAGTTCTTGCCTATACCACGAAGACTCTGATCTCACGGAATGGCTGGCTCGTTTGTCAGGCGAGCGCTCGATTGTCAGGCGATCAACCATGCGTCGTGTATCAGGAATCCAAGAGATAAACATTAGAGCCTCGTTTGCTTGTAGAACAAAAGTGGTTGTCAGTCACTTTGTTCATAAGTGAGAATGATGATGAGCGTCACATAATCATCACATTCATCAAGTTCTTGAGTGCGAATGAATATCTTAGAATAAGAACAAGCGGAATTGAATAGAAGAACAATAGTAATTGCATTAATACTCGAGGTACAGCAGAGCTCCACACCTTAATCTATGGTGTGTAGAAACTCCACCGTTGAAAATACATAAGAACAAGAGTGATCATTGGCTTCGGTCCCAAAGAGGGAACCAGAAGAACCAAGATCTGATCTAAGAACTAGATGTCCAAAAGATGAAAAATACAATAGTAAAAGGTCCTACTTATAGGGAACTAGTAGCTTAAGAATTACAAAGATGAGTAAATGACATAAAAATCCACTTCCGGGCCCACTTGGTGTGTGCTTGGGCTGAGCAATGAAGCATTTTTCGTGTAGAGACTCTTCTTGGAGTTAAACGCCAGCTTTTATGCCAGTTTGGGCGTTTAACTCCCATTTTGGTGCCAGTTCCGGCGTTTAACGCTGGGAAATCTGAAGGTGACTTTGAACGCCGGTTTGGGCCATCAAATCTTGAGCAAAGTATGGACTATCATATATTGCTGGAAAGCCCAGGATGTCTACTTTCCAACGCCGTTGAGAGCGCGCCAATTGGGCTTCTGTAGCTCCAGAAAATCCACTTCGAGTGCAGGGAGGTCAGAATCCAACAGCATCTGCAGTCCTTTTCAGTCTCTGAATCAGATTTTTGCTCAGGTCCCTCAATTTCAGCCAGAAAATACCTGAAATTACAGAAAAACACACAAACTCAAAGTAAAGTCCAGAAAAGTGAATTTTAACTAAAAACTAATAAAAATATACTAAAAACTCAACTCAAACTACTAAAAACATACTAAAAACAATGCCAAAAAGCGTACAAATTATCCGCTCATCACAACACCAAACTTAAATTGTTTCTTGTCCTCAAGCAACTGAAAATCAAATAAGATAAAAAGAAGAGAATATGCAATGAACTCCAAAAACATCTATGAAGATCAGTATTAATTAGATGAGCGGGGCTTTTAGCTTTTTGCCTCTGAACAGTTTTGGCATCTCACTTTATCCTTTGAAATTCAGAATGATTGGCTTCTTTAGGAACTCAGAATCCAGATAGTGTCATTGATTCTCCTAGTTAAGTATGATGATTCTTGAACACAGCTACTTTATGAGTCTTGGCCGTGGCCCAAAGCACTCTGTCTTCCAGTATTACCACCGGATACATACATGCCACAGACACATAATTGGGTGAACCTTTTCAGATTGTGACTCAGCTTTGCTAGAGTCCCCAATTAGAGGTGTCCAGGGTTCTTAAGCACACTCTTTTTGCCTTGGATCACAACTTTATTTCTTTCTTTTTCTTTCTTTTTCGTTTTTTTTGTATTCACTGCTTTTTCTTGCTTCAAGAACCATTTTTATGATTTTTCAGATCCTCAGTTAACATGTCTCCTTTTTCATCATTCTTTCAAGAGCCAACATTCATGAACCACAAATTCAAAAGACATATGCACTGTTTAAGCATACATTCAGAAAACAAAAGTGTTGCCACCACATCAAAATAATTAATCTGTTATAAAATTCAAAATTCATGCAATTCTTCTCCTTTTCAATTAAGAACATTGTTAATTTAAGAGAGGTGATGGATTCATAGGATATTCATAACTTTAAGGCATAGACACTAAGACACTAATGATCATAAGACACAGACATAGACAAACATAAGCATGAAAATTTTGAAAAACAAGAAAATAAAGAACAAGGAGATTAAAGAACGGGTCCACCTTAGTGATGGCGGCTTGTTCTTCCTCTTGAAGGTCTTATGGAGTGCTTGAGCTCCTCAATATCTCTTCCTTGTCTTTGTTGCTCCTCTCTCATGATTCTTTGATCTTCTTTAATTTTATAGAGGAGGATGGAATGTTCTTTGGTGCTCCACCCTTAGTTGTCCCATGTTGGAACTCAATTCTCCTAGGGAGGTGTTGATTTGCTCCCAGTAGTTTTGTGGAGGAAAGTGCATCCCTTGAGGTATCTCAAGGATTTCATGATGAGTGGGGTCTCTTGTTTGCTCCATCCTTTTCTTAGTGATGAGCTTGAGGTCATGCCTTCTCAGTTGAACCGGCTTCCCTCTTGAGTTTCTCTTCCATTGAGTGCCCTCTTCACAAATGTTTATGAGGACTTGGTCCAACCTTTGATCAAAGTTGACCTTTTTTCATGGCCACAACTTCATAGAAGTGGTCTTGATGCACCCTTGAGATGAATCTCTCCATCTCCCATGACTCGGAGGTGAAAGCTTTTGCCTTCCCTTTCCTCTTTCTAGAGGTTTCTCCGGTCTTGGATGCCATAAATGGTAATGGAAAAATAAAAAGCAATGCTTTTACCACACCAAACTTAAAAGGTTTGCTCGTCCTCGAGCAAAAGAAGAAAGAAGAGAGTAGAAGAAGAAGAAGTGACGAAGAAGGGAATGGCTTTGTGTTCGGCCAAAGAGGGGGAGAAGTGGTGTTTAGGTTGTGTGAAAATGAAGGGGTGAAGAAGGGTTTATATAGGAGAGGGGGGCTCATGGTTCGGTCATGTATGGGTGGGTTTGGGAGGGAAAGTGGTTTGAATTTGAAGGGTGAGGTAGGTGGGGTTTTATGAAGGATGGATGTGAGTGGTGAAGAGAAAGATGGGATTTGATAGGTGAAGGGTTTTTGGGGAAGAGGTATAGAGGTGATTGGTGAATGGGTAAAGAAGAGAGAGAGTGGTGGGGTTGGTGGGGATCCTGTGGGGTCCACAGATCCTGAGGTGTCAAGGAAAAGTCATCCCTGCACCAGGCATGAAAAAACACGTTTTGAGCCAATTCTGGCGTTAAACGCCGGGCTGGTGCCCATTTCTGGCGTTTAACGCCATGTTCTTGGCCTTTCCTGGCGTTTAACGCCAGTCTGGTGCCCCTTTCTGGCGTTAAACGCCCAGAATGGTGCCAGACTGGGCGTTAAACGCCCACCTGCTAGCCTTACTGGCGTTTAAACGGCAGTAGGTTCTTCCTCCAGGGTGTGCTGTTTTTCTTCCTGTTTTTCATTCTGTTTTTGCTTTTTCAATTGATTTTGTGATTTCTTATGATCATCAACCTAAAAAAAGAAAATAGATAAAATATCACATTGGGTTGCCTCCCAACAAGCGCTTCTTTAATGTCAGTAGCTTGACAGAGGGCTCTCATGGAGCCTCACAGATACTCAGAGCAATGTTGGAACCTCCCAACACCAAACTTAGAGTTTGAATGTGGGGGTTCAACACCAAACTTAGAGTTTGGTTGTGGCCTCCCAACACCAAACTTAGAGTTTGACTGTGGGGGCTCTGTTTGACTCTGATTTGAGAGAAGCTCTTCATGCTTCCTCTCCATGGTGACAGAGGGGTATCCTTGAGCCTTAAACACAAAGGATTCTTCATTCACTTGAATGATCAGTTCACCTCCATCAACATCAATCACAGCCTTTGCTGTGGCTAGGAAGGGTCTGCCAAGGATGATAGATTCATCCATGCATTTCCCAGTCTCTAGGACTATGAAATCAGTAGGGATGTAATGGTCTTCAACTTTTACCAGAACATCCTCTACAAGTCCATAAGCTTGTTTTCTTGAGTTGTCTGCCATCTCTAGTGAGATTCTTGCAGCTTGTACCTCAAAGATCCCTAGCTTCTCCATTACAGAGAGAGGCATGAGGTTTACACTTGACCCTAAGTCACACAGAGCCTTCTTGAAGGTCATGGTGTCTATGGTACAAGGTATGGAAAACTTCCTAGGATCTTGTCTCTTTTGAGGTAATTTCTGCCTAGACAAGTCATCCAGTTCTTTGGTGAGCAAAGGGGGTTCATCCTCCCAAGTCTCATTACCAAATAACTTATCATTTAGCTTCATGATTGCTCCAAGGTATTTAGCAACTTGCTCTTCAGTGACATACTCATCCTCTTCAGAGGAGGAATACTCATCAGAGCTCATGAAAGGCAGAAGTAAGTCCAATGGAATCTCTATGGTCTCATTTTGAGCCTCAGATTCCCATGGTTCCTCATTGGGGAACTCAGTGGAGGCCAATGGATGTCCATTGAGGTCTTCCTCAGTGGCGTTCACTGCCTCTCCTTCCTCTCCAAATTCGGCCATGTTGATGGCCTTGCACTCTCCTTTTGGATTTTCTTCTGTATTGCTTGGAAGAGTACTAGGAGGGAGTTCAGTAATTTTCTTACTCAGTTGTCCCACTTGTGCCTCCAAATTCCTAATGGAGGACCTTGTTTCAGTCATGAAACTTTGAGTGGTTTTGATTAGATCAAAGACCATGGTTGCTAAGTCAGAGGTGTTCTGCTTAGAACTCTCTGTCTGTTGCTGAGAAGATGATGGAAAAGGCTTGCCATTGCTA